>NW_026290941.1:0-100000 GCF_023373465.1 Oncorhynchus keta | reverse complement strand
CTTACCGAGCTGTACCGACTAGCTAGGATAACTAGGATGCTGCTGGTAGAGTAGCTAGCTAGCTTACCGAGCTGTACCGACTAGCTAGGATAACTAGGATGCTGCTGGTAGAGTAGCTAGCTAGCTTACCGAGCTGTACCGACTAGCTAGGATAACTAGGATGCTGCTGGTAGAGTAGCTAGCTAGCTTACCGAGCTGTACCGACTAGCTAGGATAACTAGGATGCTGCTGGTAGAGTAGCTAGCTAGCTTACTGAGCTGTACCGACTAGCTAGGATAACTAGGATGCTGCTGGTAGAGTTCTGCTAGCTAGTTTACCGAGCTGTACCGGGACAGTTCTAGGACAATTGGTTCTTAGCAGGTCGTTCTGTAGCAGGGACGGGGACTGTCCCTCGATGATGGGACGACAGTTCTGTACGGGGACGCACAGTTTGAAACAAGGACAGAGAGTGAAAGGATTCTGGCTACACTCACACTTCTGTGACCGTTAAGAAAAAGCAAATTGAACAATAAACTTCGGCGTCTCAACACTGTAACAAACTCTGTCGTTATTCCCCAAGATCACCTCAGTCCTCTGGGACGCGTAACCGGACAATATCTGTACGGGGACGCGGACAGTTCTGTACGGGGACGCGGACAGTTCTGTACGGGGACGGGGACAGTTCTGTACGGGGACGCGGACAGTGTACGGGGGCTGTTCTGTGCGGGGACGCGGACAGTTCTGTACGGGGACGGGGACAGTTCTGTACGGGGACGGGGACAGTTCTGTACGGGGACGGGGACAGTTCTGTACGGGGACAGGGACAGTTCTGTACGGGGGACAGTTCTGTACGGGGACGGACAGTTCTGTACGGGGACGGGGACAGTTCTGTACAGGGACGGGGACAGTTCTGTACGGGGACGGGGACAGTTCTGTACGGGGACGGGGACAGTTCTGTACGGGGACGGGGACAGTTCTGTACGGGGACGGGGACAGTTCTGTACGGGGACGGGGACAGTTCTGTACGGGGACGCGGACAGTTCTGTACGGGGACGCGGACAGTTCTGTACGGGGACGCGGACAGTTCTGTACGGGGACGCGGACAGTTCCAGAACGCGGACATGAGCAGTGCAACACAATCAACTAAACCCAGTCTTTACAGTGGGTTACATTAGTAATATTCATTTTTTATTATTATGTTTAACAAACATTTTTACTAAATTATAACAACATTTTGAGATCAAACATTCAGTTTTTTTATGAGAATATGTTGAGATCTGGTTCCATATGGCCAAAGTGTCTCATAGTAGAAAATTGGTCGTATAAGTGCTGAGAATAAAGACATTTTACACTTATGGGTATAAATGACCTAGTTACCTACCCATTGCCTAAATTACCTACCCACCTAGTCAGCAGATATTTAGGACACCTCGTGAGCTGTCCTAAGTAGTTAAGAGTTAACAGCAGGTGTCTTGATAATACTATAAAATAATACAGTGAGTCAGTGGTTCCTGTTCCACATGTAATTGCTTTGTAGTAGTTAAAAATAATGTTTTTATATTTCTATGTGATCAATCCATAAATAATATAGACCTACATGCAACAGTATGTCTTGTGCTTTTGGCGATGAGTTATGTATGATAATTATGCATAACAAGTGATACCATGTCTGCATAGCATTTTGTCTTCATTTTGGCAGATTAACTCATGTTGGAGTTGGAGCTGTGACCGAAGGGTGGCTGGTTCGAATCCCGGGCCGGGCGCTGGAAAAAACAGGTGGAATTGATCTGACCACTGGAGGGCTGCTGGGTTCACATCCTCAAAACATAAACCTTTTGTTGATCAGAACTCTAGAGGTTCTTCTTGACTGAACACAAAAATATATATAACTTTTATTGATTTCATATTTTAAGGAAGTGATAGAAGCATTTTTGGCTCTATAAGGAACCTTATTTTCTAAACCTGTCTTTCTTTTGATGATTTAATTATCTACATCATGTTATTTCAAGTTCTACCTTTGGACACAACATCATATTGTTAAAAAATACTCCTAAATTGGGGATGGATATAAATTGGGCAATTGAAAGTATTGAGAGTATCATCTCTCATCTACTCTGAGCTCAGATGGGTGTAATATGTGTTCAATGAAAATGAACATTGTATGCAACGTTGTAGGCAACATTATTGGCAAGGGACTTGATACCTTCTATGCCAAAGCTATTTAGAGTTGTTAAACGGGTGTGAAGAGTGTGTTGATGTAACAGTTATATTGTCAATATTCTGCTGGTAACAACCATCACAATTGGTTAAAAGATGCATTCCATTATATTAGTCAATAATTAAGAGAAGGCAAAGTGGTTGTGTCATGTGGAAATTCTATCAAATGTCTGACATTGCAAACGAGTACAGTCAGGGTGGCGTGGAACCCCTGCAGTACCTCCACAGACCCCGGATTGAGAACCCCTGCAGTACCTCCACAGACCCCCAGTACCTCCACAGACTCAGATTGAGAACCCCTGCAGGACCTCCACAGACCCCGGATTGAGAACCCCTGCAGTACCTCCACAGACCCCGGATTGAGAACCCCTGCAGTACCTCCACAGACCCCGGATTGAGAACCCCTGCAGTACCTCCACAGACCCCGGATTGAGAACCCCTGCAGTACCTCCACAGACCCCGGATTGAGAACCCCTGATTTAGCAGATGCTCTTATCCAGAACGATTTACAGTAAGTGCATTCATCTTAAGATAGCTATTTATTTTGGAAATAAACTTTATAAATTATTCATAAAATTATCATCTTACCTCTTAGCTTTGGTGTCATGTCCCTCAGAGAGATGAATTTTAGAGGCAGGGCCCCCCTCCTCTCTCTTCCCGGAGACTCAGACTCATTTTAGAGCACTGACCCTAAAACAGAGATCCAGCATGTTGGTTGTGATTAACACAGTGACAACTAATTATTGTTCTCATGTATTCATTATCTCTTTGAAAAATAAAACATTTACTAACAGACATAGAAACAGTCAGGTGATTTAATGCATCACATGAACATGTAGTTGTGACATTTCATCTCCATGGTAACTGTCAATAATAATAATAAGTCACTGTTTGTTAAGGGAGTTCTAGACAGTACAGCAATAATAATAATAATAATAATAAGTCACTGTTTGTTAAGGTAGTTATAGACAGTACAGCAACAATAATAATAATAATAATAATAATAATAATAATAATAATAATAATAATAAGTCACTGTTTGTTAAGGTAGTTATAGACAGTACAGCAACAATAATAATAATAATAATAAATAATAATAATAATAATAAGTCACTGTTTGTTAAGGTAGTTATAGACAGTACAGCAACAATAATAATAATAATAATAATAATAAGTCACTGTTTGTTAAGGTAGTTATAGACAGTACAGCAACAATAATAATAATAATAATAATAATAATAATAATAATAAGTCACTGTTTGTTAAGGTAGTTATAGACAGTACAGCAATAATAATAATAATAATAATAATAATAAGTCACTGTTTGTTAAGGTAGTTATAGACAGTACAGCAACAATAATAATAATAATAATAATAAGTCACTGTTTGTTAAGGTAGTTATAGACAGTCAGGCAACAACAATAATAATAATAATAAGTCACTGTTTGTTAAGGTAGTTATAGACAGTACAGCAACAATAATAATAATAACAATAATAATAATAATAATAATAAGTCACTGTTTGTTAAGGTAGTTATGGACAGTACAGCAACAATAATAATAATAATAATAATAATAATAAGACACTGTTTGTTAAGGTAGTTATAGACAGTACAGCAACAATAATAATAATAATAATAATAATAATAAGACACTGTTTGTTAAGGTAGTTATAGACAGTACAGCAACAATAATAATAATAATAATAATAATAATAGACAGTCAGCTAACAATAATAATAATAATAATAAGTTTGTTAAGGTAGTTATAGACAGTACAGCAACAATAATAATAATAATAATAATAGTCACTGTTTGTTAAGGTAGTTATAGACAGTACAGCAACAATAATAATAACAATAATAATAATAATAATAATAATTAAGTCACTGTTTGTTAAGGTAGTTCTAGACAGTACAACAACAACAATAATAATAATAATAATAATAAGTCACTGTTTGTTAAGGTAGTTATAGACAGTACAGCAACAATAATAATAATAATAATAATAATAATAATAATAATAATAATAAGTCACTGTTTGTTAAGGTAGTTATAGACAGTAATAATAATAATAATAATAATAATAAGTCACTGTTTTTTAAGGTAGTTATAGACAACAATAATAATAATAATAATAAGTCACTGTTTGTTAAGGTAGTTATAGACAGTACACTGCAACAATAATAATAATAATAATAATAATAATAATAAGTCACTGTTTGTTAAGGTAGTTATAGACAGTACAGCAACAATAATAATAATAATAATAATAATAATCAATAATAGACAGAACAGCAACAATAATAAGTCACTGTTTGTTAAGGTAGTTATAGACAGTACAGCAACAATAATAATAATAATAATAAGTCACTGTTTGTTAAGGTAGTTATAGAAAGTACAGCAACAATAACAATAATAATAATAATAATAATAATAAGTCACTGTTTGTTAAGGTAGTTATAGACAGTACAGCAACAATAATAATAATAATAATAATAAGTCACTGTTTGTTAAGGTAATAATAATAATAATAATAATAATAATAAGTCACTATAGACAGTACAGCAACAATAATAATAATAATAATAATAATAATAATAATAATAAAGTCACTGTTTGTTAAGGTAGTTATAGACAGTACAGCAACAATAATAATAATAATAATAATAATAATAATAACAAGTCAATAATAATAATAATAATAATAAGTTTGTTAAGGTAGTTATAGACAGTACAGCAACAATAATAATAATAATAATAATAATAATAAGTCACTGTTTGTTAAGGTAGTTATAGACAGTACAGCAACAATAATAATAATAATAATAATAAGTCACTGTTTGTTAAGGTAGTTATAGACAGTACAGCAACAATAACAATAATAATAATAATAATAAGTCACTGTTTGTTAAGGTAGTTATAGAATAAACAATAATAATAATAATAATAATAAGTCACTGTTTGTTAAGGTAGTTCTAGACAGTACAGCAACACAAGGCCATGTCTCACACTTATTTTTATTAATTAAAAGTGGCTGTTTATTGTCTTTCAATCTGTTATTGTCTAAATCTGTTCTTTCTTTTCTAAATGTATCTGAGAATGTAGACAGAAGGGCTAAAACTGACATGATTGATCTGAGGGAGAATCATTGATCCATTCAGAAAGTTTATTTGCAACAAGTAAGAGAGTTTATATTATTTAAAGTAGACTAGGTTATAATGTATAATAGCAGTTTGTTAGTGATATGCAGATCAAGGTCTATACCTCAGCTATAGCCTACATATCATAGATGACCAGTCTAAACCTGTTCAGATCAGTTAACATAATGTTATAGTCCTTCCAGTAGCAGGACAGAGAATGTACTGTATATAACCTACATATCATAGATGACCAGTCTAAACCTGTTCAGATCAGTTCACATAATGTTATAGTCCTTCCAGTAGCAGGACAGAGAATGTACTGTATATAACCTACATATCATAGATGACCAGTCTAAACCTGTTCAGATCAGTTCACAGAGACCATCAGGTTTGTCAGCATGATAAGTGATCATAACTCCAACCTACTCTGACTATTTAATGTCTGACATCGTCTAACCTTATAATAGTTTGTAGGTAACCTAGACCTGATCTTATAATAGTTTGTAGGTAGCCTAGACCTAACCTTATAATAGTTTGTAGGTAACCTAGACCTAACCTTATAATAGTTTGTAGGTAGCCTAGACCTAACCTTATAATAGTTTGTAGGTAACCTAGACCTAACCTTATAATAGTTTGTAGGTAACCTAGACCTAACCTTATAATAGTTTGTAGGTAACCTAGACCTAACCTTATAATAGTTTGTAGGTAACCTAGACCTAACCTTATAATAGTTTGTAGGTAACCTAGACCTAACCTTGTAGGTAGCCTAGGCCTAGACCTAACCTTATAATAGTTTGTAGGTAGCCTAGACCTAACCTTGTAGGTAGCCTAGGCCTAGACCTAACCTTATAATAGTCTGTAGGTAGCCTAGACCTAACCTTATAATAGTTTGTAGGTAACCTAGACCTAACCTTATAATAGTTTGTAGGTAGCCTAGACCTAACCTTATAATAGTTTGTAGGTAGCCTAGACCTAACCTTATAATAGTTTGTAGGTAGCCTAGACCTAACCTTATAATAGTTTGTAGGTAGCCTAGACCTAACCTTATAATAGTTTGTAGGTAGCCTAGACCTAACCTTATAATAGTTTGTAGGTAGCCTAGACCTAACCTTATAATAGTTTGTAGGTAACCTAGACCTAACCTTATAATAGTTTGTAGGTAACCTAGACCTAACCTTATAATAGTTTGTAGGTAACATTTACATTTACATTTAAGTCATTTAGCAGACGCTCTTATCCAGAGCGACTTACAAATTGGTGCATTCACCTTATGACATCCAGTGGAACAGCCACTTTACAATAGTGCATCTAAATCTTAAAAGGGGGGGGGGGTGAGAAGGATTACTTATCCTATCCTAGGTATTCCTTAAAGAGGTGGGGTTTCAGGTGTCTCCGGAAGGTGGTGATTGACTCCGCTGTCCTGGCGTCGTGAGGGAGTTTGTTCCACTATTGGGGGGCCAGAGCAGCGAACAGTTTTGACTGGGCTGAGCGGGTAACCTAGACCTAACCTTATAATAGTTTGTAGGTAACCTAGACCTAACCTTATAATAGTTTGTAGGTAACCTAGACCTAACCTTATAATAGTTTGTAGGTAGCCTAGACCTAACCTTATAATAGTTTGTAGGTAACCTCGACCTAACCTTATAATAGTTTGTAGGTAACCTAGACCTAACCTTATAATAGTTTGTAGGTAACCTAGACCTATAATAGTTTGTATTATAATAGTTTGTAGGTAACCTCGACCTAACCTTATAATAGTTTGTAGGTAACCTAGACCTAACCTTATAATAGTTTGTAGGTAACCATAGACCTAACCTTATAATAGTTTGTAGGTAACCTAGACCTAACCTTATAATAGTTTGTAGGTAACCTAGACCTAACCTTATAATAGTTTGTAGGTAACCTAGACCTAACCTTATAATAGTTTGTAGGTAACCTAGACCTAACCTTATAATAGTTTGTAGGTAACCTAGACCTAACCTTATAATAGTTTGTAGGTAACCTAGACCTAACCTTATAATAGTTTGTAGGTAACCTAGACCTAACCTTATAATAGTTTGTAGGTAACCTAGACCTAACCTTATAATAGTTTGTAGGTAACCTAGACCTAACCTTATAATAGTTTGTAGGTAACCTAGACCTAACCTTATAATAGTTTGTAGGTAGTTTAGACCTAACCTTATAATAGTTTGTAGGTAACCTAGACCTAACCTTTTAATAACCTAGTTTGTTGTAGGTAACCTAGACCTAACCTTATAATAGTTTGTAGGTAACCTAGACCTAACCTTATAATAGTGTGTAGGTAGCCTTGACCTGACGTTACTATTCATTCTCTATACTGATCAGTATCAGTATAAATAGTGTTCACCAAGTATCAGTATCAGGATTCTCACCTTGTAGCCTGAATTCACAACCAGAACATGTCAAGTCATTGAGATATTTTCCGTTCTGCTGAGAGAGAACCTTCCTGATGACTAGCGCTCTGTATATTCTGATGGATGAGGCCTGAGCTGGAATGTGAAGCTAACTGAAGTTGGCTAACTTTAGAAAACCAGTATATCTAGCTGGTATCATAGTTTACCCCTCAGGCTACATTCAGGTTTCAGCATCAGGCAGGTATCAACATGCCGAGTCGTAGGCAACAACCTGGGTTGTATTCATTAGTTTATTCCACAGCCAACAGTTTTAAAATGTTGCATAAACAGTTTACTCCAAACGATGTGCAACGTTACCTAAAAAGTTTCTGTTCTCAAACGTTGTGCTACGGCTGGCGCTAAATGAAGACACACAACCTGTTTTGAGGAAGTGTAATTTGTTGTTAGTCTCTCCACAATATTTATTTGTCTCTTTCACACAACAAACCTTCCTCAGTGAAAAGCATTAACAGCAGATTAGAAAGAGAAAATGTTTGTTTGTTGCTTGTTGTGTTTTAAGTCTGTTTTGAGAAGACAAGTCTATAGACCTATGATACAGTAGGAGATCACCCTGGTCTATAGACCTATGATACAGTAGGAGATCACCCTGGTCTATAGACCTATGATACAGTAGGAGATCACCCTGGTCTATAGACCTATGATACAGTAGGAGATCACCCTGGTCTATAGACCTATGATACAGTAGGAGATCACCCTGGTCTATAGACCTATGATACAGTAGGAGATCACCCTGGTCTATAGACCTATGATACAGTAGGAGATCACCCTGGTCTATATATCTATGATACAGTAGGAGATCACCCTGGTCTATAGACCTATGATACAGTAGGAGAACACCCTGGTCCATCACTCTTTCTGTAGTAGATCACCCTGGTGTATAGAAAGGATTCTTCATGGAAGACCTAAAAGGAGATCTGGTCTAGTACCAAGGGTTCTACAAGGGTTCACCCTGGTCTATAGACAGCAGTAAAGAACCCTTTATAGATTCTAGATAGTGTAGGAGTGATCACCCTGGTCTTATATCATGATACAGTAGGGATCACCCTGGTCATAACATGATTTCACCCTGGTCCACGCATCTAATTAGAACCCTCAATTAACATTTTAAGGAGAAAGGACTATTATACCACTGTCCACTAGAAATATCATCAACTATGGGGAAGCAAAGAACCCTTTTTAGATTCTAGATAATATCATCAACTATATGAACACACATAACAATATCATCAACTATATGAATACACATAACAATTTATCATCAGGACTATTATAAATACACCAACAATATCATCAACTATATGAATACACATAACAATATCATCAACTATATGAATACACATAACAATATCATCAACTATATGAATACACATAACAATATCATCAACTATATGAATACACATAACAATATCATCAACTATATGAATACACATAACAATATCATCAACTATATGAATACACATAACAATATCATCAACTATATGAATACACATAACAATATCATCAACTATATGAATACACATAACAATATCATCAACTATATGAATACACATAACAATATCATCAACTATATGAATACACATAACAATATCATCAACTATATGAATACACATAACAATATCATCAACTATATGAATATAACAATATCATCAACTATATGAATACACATAACAATATCATCAACTATATGAATACACATAACAATATCATCAACTATATGAATATACACAACAATATCATCAACTATATGAATACACACAACAATATCATCAACTATATGAATACACATAACAATATCATCAACTATATGAATACACATAACAATATCATCAACTATATGAATACACACAACAATATCATCAACTATATGAATACACATAACAATATCATCAACTATATGAATATAACAATATCATCAACTATATGAATACACATAACAATATCATCAACTATATGAATATAACAATATCATCAACTATATGAATACACACAACAATATCATCAACTATATGAACACACATAACAATATCATCAACTATATGAATACACATAACAATATCATCAACTATATGAATATAACAATATCATCAACTATATGAATACACATAACAATATCATCAACTATATGAATATAACAATATCATCAACTATATGAATACACATAACAATATCATCAACTATATGAATACACATAACAATATCATCAACTATATGAATATAACAATATCATCAACTATATGAATACACATAACAATATCATCAACTATATGAATATAACAATATCATCAACTATATGAATATAACAATATCATCAACTATATGAATACACATAACAATATCATCAACTATATGAATACACATAACAATATCATCAACTATATGAATACACATAACAATATCATCAACTATATGAATACACATAACAATATCATCAACTATATGAATACACATAACAATATCATCAACTATATGAATACACATAACAATATCATCAACTATATGAATACAACAATATCATCAACTATATGAATACACATAACAATATCATCAACTATATGAATATACACAACAATATCATCAACTATATTTATACACATAACAATATCATCAACTATATTTATACACATAACAATATCATCAACTATATGAATACACATAACAATATCATCAACTATATGAACACACACAACAATATCATCAACTATATGAATACACATAACAATATCATCAACTATATGAATACACATAACAATATCATCAACTATATGAATACACATAACAATCGTCGTCTTACCTTTTATCTCTCAATAGAAACACAGTCTGAATGATCATCAGGTCGTCAAAAGTGAGTTTCATTTGCTCTGCTAATTTACATATCAGGTTCTGCCTGTTCTCTCTCCCTCCCTCTCTCTTTACAGCTCTTACAATGTGTCTTGGCATACATTCTACAACTGTCTGGAACTCTATTCTTCTGTTTCTCTCCATCACTTTCTCTGTGTCGTCTGTTGCTGTCTCTGTGTCTTGTCTGGTGTCTCTCTCTATCACATCCTATTCTTCTGTTGCTGTCTCTGTGTCTTGTCTGGTGTCTCTCTCCATCATATCCTATTCTTCTGTTGCTGTCTCTGTGTCTTGTTTGGTGTCTCTCTCCATCATATCCTATTCCTTTGTTGCTGTCTCTGTGTCTTGTCTGGTGTCTCTCTCCGTCATATCCTATTCTTCTGTTGCTGTCTCTGTGTCTTGTTTGGTGTCTCTCTCCTTCATATCCTATTATTTTGTCTCTGTGTCTTGTCTGGTGTCTCTCTCCTTCATATCCTATTCTGTTGTCTCTGTGTCTTGTCTGTTGTCTCTCTCCGTCATATCCTATTCTTCTGTTGCTGTCTCTGTGTCTTGTCTGGTGTCTCTCTCCATCATATCCTATTCTTCTGTTGCTGTCTCTGTGTCTTGTCTGGTGTCTCTCTCCATCATATCCTATTCTTCTGTTGCTGTCTCTGTGTCTTGTCTGGTGTCTCTCTCCTTCATATCCTATTCTGTTGTCTCTGTGTCTTGTCTGTTGTCTCTCTCCATCATATCCTATTCTTCTGTTGCTGTCTCTGTGTCTTGTCTGTTGTCTCTCTCCATCATATCCTATTCTTCTGTTGCTGTCTCTGTGTCTTGTCTGGTGTCTCTCTCCATCATATCCTATTCTGTCTCTGTCCATCATATCCTATTCTTCTGTCTCCCGTGTCTTGTCTGTCTCTCTATTCTGTCATATCCTATTCATATCCTATTATGTTGCTGTCTCCGTGTCTTGTCTGTCTCATATCCTATTCTGTCTTGTCTGTCTGGTGTCTCTCCATCATATCCTATTCTGTTGCTGTGTCTGTGGAAAAAAGTATTTGGGGTTAGGCTACTACAATACAACTCAACATGACAACACAACTACAAACACCATTAAATACAGTTGAGGCCTACTACAATACAACTTTACAGTTGAGGGTTACACAACATGACAACACAACTACATAACACCATTAAATACAGTTGAGGGTTACTACAATACAACATGACAACACAACTACATAACACCATTAAATACAGTTGAGGGTTACTACAATACAACATGACAACACAACTACATAACACCATTAAATACAGTTGAGGGTTACTACAATACAACATGACAACACAACTACATAACACCATTAAATACAGTTGAGGGTTACTACAATACAACATGACATGAATCAGTACTTAGGGGTCATAGGTCAGACCAAGGCAGAGTGTAGTATCAGTACTTAGGGGTCATAGGTCAGACCAAGGCAGAGTGTAGTATCAGTACTTAGGGGTCATAGGTCATACCAAGGCAGAGTGTAGTATCAGTACTTAGGGGTCATAGGTCATACCAAGGCAGAGTGTAGTATCAGTACTTAGGGGTCATAGGTCATACCAAGGCAGAGTGTAGTATCAGTACTTAGGGGTCAGTGGTGGTCATGGTTGATATTCATGGACAAGAAAACAAACTTTAAAGCCATTTTTCTCAGATTCACTGTTTGTGTAGATGCTGTTTGTCTTTGTAGGACAGTAGTTCAGGTGGCTGTTTGTGTAGATGCTGTTTGTCTCTGTAGGACAGTAGTTCAGGTGGCTGTTTGTCTTTGTAAAACAGTAGTTCAGGTTGCTGTTTGTCTCTGTAGGACAGTAGTTCAGGTGGCTGTTTGTCTTGGTAGGACAGTAGTTCAGGTGGCTGTTTCTCTTTGTAGGACAGTATTTCAGGTGGCTGTTTGTCTTTGTTGGACAGTAGTTCAGGTGGCTGTTTGTCTCTGTAGGACAGTAGTTCAGGTGGCTGTTTCTGTAGATGCTGTTTGTCTTTTTAGGACAGTTGTTCAGGTGGCTGTTTGTGTAGATGCTGTTTGTCTTTGTAGGACAGTTGTTCAGGTGGCTGTTTGTCTCTGTAGGACAGTAGTTCAGGTGGCTGTTTCTCTTTGTAGGACAGTATTTCAGGTGGCTGTTTGTCTTTGTAGGACAGTAGTTCAGGTGGCTGTTTGTGTAAATGCTGTTTGTCTTTGTAGGACAGTAGTTCAGGTGGCTGTTTGTGTAGATGCTGTTTGTCTTTGTAGGACAGTAGTTCAGGTGGCTATTTGTGTAGATGCTGTTTGTCTTTGTAGGACAGTAGTTCAGGTGGCTGTTCGTGTAGATGCTGTTTGTCTCTGTAGGACAGTAGATCAGGTGGCTGTTTGTCTTTGTAGGACAGTATTTCAGGTGGCTGTTTGTCTTTGTAGGACAGTAGTTCAGGTGGCTGTTTGTGTAAATGCTGTTTGTCTTTGTAGGACAGTTGTTCAGGTGGCTGTTTGTCTCTGTAGGACAGTAGTTCAGGTGGCTGTTTCTCTTTGTAGGACAGTATTTCAGGTGGCTGTTTGTCTTTGTAGGACAGTAGTTCAGGTGGCTGTTTGTGTAAATGCTGTTTGTCTTTGTAGGACAGTAGTTCAGGTGGCTGTTTGTGTAGATGCTGTTTGTCTTTGTAGGACAGTAGTTCAGGTGGCTATTTGTGTAGATGGTGTTTGTTTTTGTAGGACAGTAGTTCAGGTGGCTGTTTGTGTAGATCCTGTTTGTCTTTGTAGGACAGTAGTTCAGGTGGCTGTTTGTGTAGATGCTGTTTGTCTTTGTAGGACAGTAGTTCAGGTGGCTGTTTGTGTAGATGCTGTTTGTCTTTGTAGGACAGTAGTTCAGGTGGCTGTTTGTGTAGATGCTGTTTGTCTCTGTAGGACAGTAGTTCAGTTGGCTGTTTGTCTTTGTAGGACAGTAGTTCAGGTGGCTGTTTGTCTTTGTAGGACAGTAGTTCAGGTGGCTGTTTGTCTTTGTAGGACAGTAGTTCAGGTGGCTGTTCGTGTAGATGCTGTTTGTCTTTGTAGGACAGTAGATCAGGTGGCTGTTTGTCTTTGTAGAACAGTAGTTCAGGTGGCTGTTCGTGTAGATGCTGTTTCTCTTTGTAGGACAATATTTCAGGTGGCTGTTTGTCTTTGTAGGACAGTAGTTCAGGTGGCTGTTTGTGTAGATGCTGTTTGTCTCTGTAGGACAGTAGATCAGGTGGCTGTTTGTCTTTGTAGAACAGTAGTTCAGGTGGCTGTTTGTGTAGATGCTGTTTGTCTCTGTAGGACAGTAGTTCAGGTGGCTGTTTGTCTCTGTAGGACAGTAGTTCAGGTGGCTGTTTGTGTAGATGGTGTTTGTTTTTGTTGGACAGTAGTTCAGGTGGCTGTTTGTGTAGATGCTGTTTGTCTTTGTAGGACAGTAGTTCAGGTGGCTGATTGTGTCGATGCTGTTTGTCTTTGTAGGACAGTAGTTCAGGTGGCTGTTTGTGTAGATGCTGTTTGTCTTTGTAGGACAGTAGTTCAGGTGGCTGTTTGTGTAGATGCTGTTTGTCTTTGTAGGACAGTAAATCAGGTGGCTGTTTGTGTAGATGCTGTTTGTCATTGTAGGACAGTAGTTCAGGTGGCTGTTTGTGTAGATGCTGTTTGTCTTTGTAGGACAGTAGTTCAGGTGGCTGTTTGTCTTTGTAGGACAGTAGTTCAGGTGGCTGTTTGTCTTTGTAGGACAGTAGTTCAGGTGGCTGTTTGTCTTTGTAGGACAGTAGTTCAGGTGGCTGTTTGTCTCTGTAGGACAGTAGTTCAGGTGGCTGATTGTCTTTGTAGGACAGTAGTTCAGGTGGCTGTTTGTGTAGATGCTGTTTGTCTTTGTAGGACAGTAGTTCAGGTGGCTGTTTGTGTAGATGATGTTTGTCTCTGTAGGACAGTAGTTCAGGTGGCTGTTTGTCTTTGTAGGACAGTAGTTCAGGTGGCTGTTTGTGTAGATGCTGTTTGTCTCTGTAGGACAGTAGTTCAGGTGGCTGTTTGTCTCTGTAGGACAGTAGTTCAGGTGGCTGTTTGTGTAGATGCTGTTTGTCTTTGTAGGACAGTAGTTCAGATGGCTGTTTGTCTCTGTAGGACAGTAGTTCAGGTGGCTGTTTGTCTCTGTAGGACAGTAGTTCAGGTGGCTGTTTGTCTCTGTAGGACCAGTAGTTCAGGTCTTTGCACTTAGTCTGCCTCCTGTCCCTCCCATCGTCATGGTTACACCTTCCTGAAAACATTGACTCCATTCTTTGCTGAAACCTGTTCTGCCAGTTCATGTCCTTAAAGACTAGAATGTTCCAATGTGGTTACCCAAAGATATGACCAGATAGTATGACCACACAGGCATCGTTCAGGGTAACTGTCAAACAGACATGTCACATTTCTGGTTGGTCCATAACTAGTTTCCTGCTTGTAGCAGGCCGTGTTAACAGGAATCCTCTTCTCTAACTAGAAGTCATTTTCTTTATGTTGGTTAGCTTTTAAAGTGTTTGATTGTCACAGACATCAGATTGGTTCAGTGAAATGTGTTGTTTTACAGGATCGGTCATAGTAGTATGATAGGTGTTGTTTTACAGGGTCAGTCATAGTAGTATGATAGGTGTTGTTGTACAGGGTCAGTCATAGTAGTATGATAGGTGTTGTTGTACAGGGTCAGTCATAGTAGTATGATAGGTGTTGTTTTACAGGGTCAGTCATAGTAGTGTGATAGGTGTTGTTTTACAGGGTCAGTCATAGTAGTATGATAGGTGTTGTTGTACAGGGTCAGTCATAGTAGTATGATAGGTGGTGTTTTACAGGGTCATAGTAGTATGATAGGTGTTGTTGTACAGGGTCAGTCATAGTAGTATGATAGGTGTTGTTTTACAGGGTCAGTACTAGTAGTATGATAGGTGTTGTTTTACAGGGTCAGTCATAGTAGTATGATAGGTGTTGTTTTACAGGGTCAGTCATAGTAGTATGATAGGTGTTGTTTTACAGGGTCAGTCATAGTAGTATGATAGGTGTTGTTTTACAGGGTCAGTCATAGTAGTATGATAGGTGTTGTTTTACAGGGTCAGTCATCCACTAGTCTATCTGACCATACCAGTTACTGACCCACCACTCTAACCACTAGTCTATCTGACCATACCAGTTACTGACCCACCACTCTAACCACTAGTCTATCTGACCATACCAGTTACTGACCCACCACTCTAACCACTAGGTTACCTGACCATACCAGTTACTGACCCACCACTCTAACCACTAGTCTATCTGACCATACCAGTTACTGACCCACCACTCTAACCACTAGTCTATCTAACCATACCAGTTACTGACCCACCACTCTAACCACTAGGTTACCTGACCATACCAGTTACTGACTCACCACTCTAACCACTAGTCTATCTGACCATACCAGTTACTGACCCACCACTCTAACCACTAGGTTACCTGACCATACCAGTTACTGACTCACCACTCTAACCACTAGTCTATCTGACCATACCAGTTACTGCCCCACCACTCTAACCACTAGTCTATCTGACCATACCAGTTACTGACCCACCACTCTAACCACTAGTCTATCTAACCATACCAGTTACAGACCATGTGGACACCTCCTAGTGGTCTGGTTGTTAGGAGTGTTTATCAGACCATGTGGACACCTCCTAGTGGTGGGGTTGTTAGGAATGTTTATCAGACCATGTTGACACCTCCTAGTGGTGGGGTTGTTAGGAGTGTTTATCAGACCATGTGGACACCTCCTAGTGGTCTGGTTGTTAGGAGTGTTTATCAGACCATGTGGACACCTCCTAGTGGTGGGGTTGTTAGGAGTGTTTATCAGACCATGTTGACACCTCCTAGTGGTGGGGTTGTTAGGAGTGTTTATCAGACCATGTGGACACCTCCTAGTGGTCTGGTTGTTAGGAGTGTTTATCAGACCATGTGGACACCTTCTAGTGGTCTGGTTGTTAGGAGTGTTTATCAGACCATGTGGACACCTCCTAGTGGTCTGGTTGTTAGGAGTGTTTATCAGACCATGTTGACACCTCCTAGTGGTGGGGTTGTTAGGAGTGTTTATCAGACCATGTGGACACCTCCTAGTGGTCTGGTTGTTAGGAGTGTTTATCAGACCATGTGGACACCTCCTAGTGGTGGGGTTGTTAGGAGTGTTTATCAGACCATGTGGACACCTCCTAGTGGTCTGGTTGTTAGGAGTGTTTATCAGACCATGTGGACACCTCCTAGTGGTGGTGTTGTTAGGAGTGTTTATCAGACCATGTGGACACCTCCTAGTGGTGGGGTTGTTAGGAGTGTTTATCAGACCATGTGGACACCTCCTTGTGGTGGGGTTGTTAGGAGTGTTTATCAGACCATGTGGACACCTCCTAGTGGTGGGTTGTTAGGAGTGTTTATCAGACCATGTGGACACCTCCTAGTGGTGGGGTTGTTAGGAGTGTTTATCAGACCATGTGGACACCTCCTAGTGGTGGGTTGTTAGGAGTGTTTATCAGACCATGTGGACACCTCCTAGTGGTCTGGTTGTTAGGAATGTTTATCAGACCATGTGGACACCTCCTTGTGGTGGGGTTGTTAGGAGTGTTTATCAGACCATGTGGACACCTCCTAGTGGTGGGGTTGTTAGGAGTGTTTATCAGACCATGTGGACACCTCCTAGTGGTGGGGTTGTTAGGAGTGTTTATCAGACCATGTGGACACCTCCTAGTGGTGGGGTTGTTAGGAGTGTTTATCAGACCATGTGGACACCTCCTAGTGGTCTGGTTGTTAGGAATGTTTATCAGACCATGTGGACACCTCCTAGTGGTGGGGTTGTTAGGAGTGTTTATCAGACCATGTGGACACCTCCTAGTGGTGGGGTTGTTAGGAGTGTTTATCAGACCATGTGGACACCTCCTAGTGGTGGGGTTGTTAGGAGTGTTTATCAGACCATGTGGACACCTCCTAGTGGTGGGGTTGTTAGGAGTGTTTATCAGACCATGTGGACACCTCCTAGTGGTCTGGTTGTTAGGAATGTTTATCAGACCATGTGGACACCTCCTTGTGGTGGGGTTGTTAGGAATGTTTATCAGACCATGTGGACACCTCCTAGTGGTCTGGTTGTTAGGAATGTTTATCAGACCATGTGGACACCTCCTTGTGGTGGGGTTGTTAGGAATGTTTATCAGACCATGTGGACACCTCCTAGTGGTGGGGTTGTTAGGAGTGTTTATCAGACCATGTGGACACCTCCTAGTGGTCTGGTTGTTAATAGAACTACCCCTCCTGGATCCGGGAGAATTGTCATCAACTTACACTAATTAGCAAAACGCAACGGACAAAAAATCTTACTAGAACATATTCATATTCATGAAATCACAAGTGAAATATATTGAAACACAGCTTAGCCTTTTGTTAATCACCCTGTCATCTCAGATTTTGAAATTATGCTTTACAGCCAAAGCAAGACAAGCATTTGTGTAAGTTTATCGATAGCCTAGCATAATGCAAAGCTCATGTTGGTCACGAAAATCAGAAAAGCAATCAAATTACCAGAAGGTATTTAAATGGTAATAACCAGACTTTTTTCCAACAGATATTATTGGCAAATGTATTCCAGTAAGTTGTGACATAAGGAATGGATACAATCTCCCTTTGAAATAAAGCAGGTAGATCTGTTGTTCTGAGGGAGCAAGGAGAGAAACAGTTTCCCTATTGGAGAGTCAACTGGATTAAGCGAAGGTAGGTCAAGAAGGTGAGGTCTGGTTACACCTCTAAATAACATGAGTTCAATATGGAATAGCATCAGAGACTATGGAGAACTCTCTAGGGGGGCAGGTCAACAAGGTGAGGTCTGGTTACACCTCTAAATAACATGAGTTCCATATGGAATAGCGTCAGAGACTATGGAGAACTCTCTAGGAGGGCAGGTCAACAAGGTGAGGTCTGGTTACACCTCTAAATAACATGAGTTCCAGATGGAATAGCATCAGAGACTATGGAGAACTCTCTAGGAGGGCAGGTCAACAAGGTGAGGTCTGGTTACACCTCTAAATAACATGAGTTCCAGATGGAACAGCATCAGAGACTAAGGAGAACTCTCTAGGTGTTACAGGGATATTGTTACAAGATAAAACATTCCTCATAATTGAGTAACAATCCTTCTGCATTAAAAAGTTGACTTACCAGCAGGATATGATTATTAAACCAGTTCTTCATAAATAAAGACTTGTTTCTATACAAAATATCCTTATTGTTCCAAATGAAATACCTACACGGGATCATATCTAAGGGGCATTTTTCATTAGTGCAAATCTGTTCTGTGAGAATATCTACTAATAATAATAACTGTGTAAATCAGGATGCATTATGAAAGGACAATAAGAGACGGTGGTAATATGTTTCCTTTTAGAGACGATAATACATGACAACCAGGTCATTTTAGTTTCTCTTAGAATCACAACCTCAGTGGAACAACAGTTTGTCATTTCCCAACAGGTACAGTTCTCCTGAACAAACAAGTGCAGGACAGAGGAATAGCAATTCTTACCTTGTTCTAAACTCAATCACCTTCTTCATCCTCATCATTCAGTTCATTGAAATACAGTTTTGAAGTTTCACAATTATCAGTTTCTGTTTGGTTTATGCAGCCCATTCATTCACTGTCAGCTACATCAGCCCATTCATTCACTGTCAGCTACATCAGCCCATTCATTCACTGTCAGCTACATCAGCCCATTCATTCACTGTCAGCTACATCAGCCCATTCATTCACTGTCAGCTACATCAGCCCATTCATTCACTGTCAGCTACATCAGCCCATTCATTCACTGTCAGCTACATCAGCCCATTCATTCACTGTCAGCTACATCAGCCCATTCATTCACTGTCAGCTACATCAGTCCATTCATTCACTGTCAGCTACATCAGCCCATTCATTCACTGTCAGCTACATCAGCCCATTCATTCACTGTCAGCTACATCAGCCCATTCATTCACTGTCAGCTACATCAGCCCATTCATTCACTGTCAGCTACATCAGCCCATTCATTCACTGTCAGCTACATCAGCCCATTCATTCACTGTCAGCTACATCAGCCCATTCATTCACTGTCAGCTACATCAGCCCATTCATTCACTGTCAGCTACATTAGCCCATTCATTCACTGTCAGCTACATCAGCCCATTCATTCACTGTCAGCTACATCAGCCCATTCATTCACTGTCAGCTACATCAGCCATTCATTCACTGTCAGCTACATCAGTCCATTCATTCACTGTCAGCTACATCAGCCCATTCATTCACTGTCAGCTACATCAGTCCATTCATTCACTGTCAGCTACATTAGACAAATGAGCGCCTTGGAACTCAAGAGCATAGTCAGTGCTCTACCTCCCCCTTGTGGTGGTGTGGAGCAATGCAATAAGCAGTCAAGCAGGGTAATGTACTAAACCACAAATTACCTCTAAATCCTGCAGCATAATCTCAAAACTAAGTAGATCTATAGTAGATATATAAGTAGATCTGTAAGTAGGTCTGGAAGTAGATCTGGAAGTAGATCTGGAGGTAGATCTGGAAGTAGATCTGTAAATAACTTCATCTTTAGAAAGCAACACACAACCTTTCCAGAATAAATCCCTCTGTAACCATTGGTTCAACTTCTTTTAATTTATTTTCTTCAATAATAAGTACACACATTGAATGAGCATATTTTCTGTTGATCCTTAGACATGGTAATCCCAAGGTATGTTACATTTTCCTTAAGTGGAATATTGCAGATAGAGGGATTCACACAGTCTGTAACATATGTCTATCACACAGTCTGTAACACATGTCTATCACACAGTCTGTAACATATGTCTATCACACAGTCTGTAACATATGTCTATCACACAGTCTGTAACATATGTCTATCACACAGTCTGTAACATATGTCTATCACACAGTCTGTAACATATGTCTATCACACAGTCTGTAACATATGTCTATCACACAGTCTGTAACATATGTCTATCCCACAGTCTGTAACATATGTCTATCACACAGTCTGTAACATATGTCTATCACACAGTCTGTAACATATGTCTATCACACAGTCTGTAACATATGTCTATCCCACAGTCTGTAACATATGTCTATCACACAGTCTGTAACATATGTCTATCACACAGTCTGTAACATATGTCTATCACACAGTCTGTAACATATGTCTATCACACAGTCTGTAAGATATGTCTATCACACAGTCTGTAACATATGTCTATCACACAGTCTGTAACATGTGTCTATCACACAGTCTGTAACATATGTCTATCACACAGTCTGTAACATATGTCTATCACACAGTCTGTAACATGTGTCTATCACACAGTCTGTAACATATGTCTATCACACAGTCTGTAACATATGTCTATCCCACAGTCTGTAACATATGTCTATCCCACAGTCTGTAACATATGTCTATCCCACAGTCTGTAACATATGTCTATCACACAGTCTGTAACATATGTCTATCACACAGTCTGTAACATATGTCTATCCCACAGTCTGTAACATATGTCTATCCCACAGTCTGTAACATATGTCTATCACACAGTCTGTAACATGTGTCTATCCCACAGTCTGTAACATATGTCTATCACACAGTCTGTAACATATGTCTATCCCACAGTCTGTAACATATGTCTATCCC
This sequence comes from Oncorhynchus keta, assembly GCF_023373465.1. Lineage (NCBI taxonomy): Eukaryota > Metazoa > Chordata > Actinopteri > Salmoniformes > Salmonidae > Oncorhynchus > Oncorhynchus keta. The sequence continues at coordinate 78,696 of NW_026290941.1, read as the reverse complement.
ACAGTCTGTAACATATGTCTATCACACAGTCTGTAACATATGTCTATCACACAGTCTGTAACATATGTCTATCACACAGTCTGTAACATATGTCTATCATACAGTCTGTAACATGTGTCTATCACACAGTCTGTAACATATGTCTATCATACAGTCTGTAACATATGTCTATCCCACAGTCTGTAACATATGTCTATCACACAGTCTGTAACATATGTCTATCACACAGTCTGTAACATATGTCTATCACACAGTCTGTAACATATGTCTATCCCACAGTCTGTAACATATGTCTATCACACAGTCTGTAACATATGTCTATCACACAGTCTGTAACATATGTCTATCACACAGTCTGTAACATATGTCTATCACACAGTCTGTAACATGTCTATCACACAGTCTGTAACATATGTCTATCACACAGTCTGTAACATATGTATATCACAGTCTGTAACATATGTCTATCACACAGTCTGTAACATATGTCTATCCCACAGTCTGTAACATGTGTCTATCACACAGTCTGTAACATGTGTCTATCCCACAGTCTGTAACATATGTCTATCACACAGTCTGTAACATATGTCTATCACACAGTCTGTAACATATGTCTATCACACAGTCTGTAACATATGTCTATCCCACAGTCTGTAACATATGTCTATCCCACAGTCTGTAACATGTGTCTATCCCACAGTCTGTAACATATGTCTATCACACAGTCTGTAACATATGTCTATCCCACAGTCTGTAACATATGTCTATCACACAGTCTGTAACATATGTCTATCACACAGTCTGTAACATATGTCTATCCCACAGTCTGTAACATATGTCTATCACACAGTCTGTAACATATGTCTATCACACAGTCTGTAACATATGTCTATCCCACAGTCTGTAACATATGTCTATCCCACAGTCTGTAACATATGTCTATCCCACAGTCTGTAACATGTGTCTATCCCACAGTCTGTAACATATGTCTATCACACAGTCTGTAACATATGTCTATCCCACAGTCTGTAACATATGTCTATCCCACAGTCTGTAACATGTGTCTATCCCACAGTCTGTAACATATGTCTATCACACAGTCTGTAACATATGTCTATCCCTGGCTGCTGGTGCTGGGTGGAATGACAGGGCCCTGATGGACCATTACCGTTGAGCTAGCTTTTCGGGACACAACTCTCTCCCTTGACGAACTGATAGACATGTCGATTCGACTGGACAACCTGCTAGCTGCCTGCGGGCATTCAGAAGGGGTCCTGTCAATTCCACCTTCCAGCCCTCCCGCTCCCACTCCGATGGAGTTGGGAGGAGCTGCATCTAGGTAGACCAGAGGAGGAGGCTCCTCCTGCGCCTATTGTGGACGGAGAGGACACACTTCGGACCGGTGCTGGAGGAGTTCCTCTGGGAGTCGAACTGGCCGGCGGAACACTTCTCGGCCACCCCAGGTGAGTAGGCACCAAACTCAACCAGAGCTCCCTGTTGGTATAATCTGGTGCGTATTCGGGGAGGAGACGAGTGGAAAACAGCGTTTAGTACCACATCAGGCCACTATGAGTACCTCGTCATGCCGTATGGTTTGAAGAATGCTCCAGCAGTCGATGAGAATCTCAGGGACTTGCACGGGCAGGTTGTGGTAGTCTATATTGAAGACATCTTGATTTATTCTTTCACACGCGCCGCGCATGTCTCCCTGGAGCGCAAGGTCCTTGGGCGACTGCTGGAGCATGACCTATACGTCAAGGCTGAGAAATGTGTGTTCTCCAAACAAGCTGTTTCCTTCCTGGGTTATCGCATTTCCAGCTCGAGGGTGGTGATGGAGTGTGACCGTGTTAACGCCGTGCGTAATTGGCCGACTTCGACCACGGTAAAGGAGGTGCAGCGGCCTATTTCTCAGCCCCAGAAATGAGAATATGCATATAATTGTCTGATTAGGATAGAAAACACTCTAACGTTTCCAAAACTGTAAAAATATTGTCTGTGAGTATAACATAACTGATATTGCAGGCGAATGGGTGGATAGCTGGGTGTTTCCAGAGTTTTGTTTGCGCAACAGAGTGGGGCAGCCAATGTCTCTCCCTCTCCTATTGAAAAAGCTACAGTCCCAGTTGATATATTATCAATTATATATTTTAAAAACAACCTGAGGATTGATTATAAAAAACGTTTGACATGTTTCTGTGAACATTACGGATACTATTTAGAATTTTTGTCTGCGATGTCGTGACCACGCGAGCCTGTGGATTTCTGAACATAACGCACCAAACAAATGGAGATATTTTGGATATAAAAATAATCTCTATGGAACAAAAGGAAAATGTATTGTGTAACTGGGGGTCTCGTGAGTTCAAACATCTGAAGATCATCAAAGGTAAGCCATTTAATTTATTACTTTTCTGACTTGCGTGACCAATCTACTTGGCTGCTAGCTGTTTGTAATATTTTGTCTACTTAGAGAGCTGTTCTTCCATAAACGCTTGTTATGCTTTCGCCGAAAAGCTGTATTGAAATCTGACACGCCAGGTGGATTAACAACAAGCTAAGCTGTGTTTTACTATATTGCACTTGTGATTTCATGAACATTAAATATTTTTAGTAATTTCATTTGAATTTGGCGCTCTGCAATTCAGCAGGTGTTGATGAATGATCCCGCTAACGGGATGGGTGCGTCAAGAAGTTAACGATAGTTTGACCAGAGGGTTACTACCGTTAAGCTGCAGACGGGCTGTCCTCACTGCCAAAAAGGGTAACCCTATGGAAGTCCCCGATGGAGGGGAACCATTATGCAGTGGAACTGGCTTCCAGGTCCAGAGTTGAGTTTGAGGGTCATAGAGAATACTTGTCTTGTATAATCACACCCTACAGGATTGATGTTCAGTCTTGAGAAAGCCAAACATATCTTGTTGATCACTCCAGAGAACTGCACCAGGGTACTACATTAATATGGGAAAGACTTGCAGGTGTAGGTTAATTGTACTTCCTGTTGTACTTGTTATTCTTGCATTGACAGCCACACTAACACTCTGTTGGCTTCGAGGTTCAGAGTTGAGGGTTTGATAATTAGACCTTTGTTATTCCTAATTTATATAAATTACCTTGCTGCTGGGTCTTCTACCATACTAATCTATATCAATGACCTGCTGGGTCTTCTACCATACTAATCTATATCAATGACCTGCTGGGTCTTCTACCATACTAATCTATATCAATGACCTGCTGGGTCTTCTACCATACCATACTAATCTATATCAATGGCCTGCTGGGTCTTCTACCAAACCATACTAATCTATATCAATGACCTGCTGGGTCTTCTACCATACCATACTAATCTATATCAATGGCCTGCTGGGTCTTCTACCAAACCATACTAATCTATATCAATGACCTGCTGGGTCTTCTACCATACTAATCTATATCAATGACCTGCTGGGTCTTCTACCATACCATACTAATCTATATCAATGGCCTGCTGGGTCTTCTACCAAACCATACTAATCTATATCAATGACCTGCTGGGTCTTCTACCATAAAATACTAATCTATATCAATGACCTGCTGGGTCTTCTACCATACCATACTAATCTATATCAATGACCTGCTGGGTCTTCTACCATACCATACTAATCTATATCAATGACCTGCTGGGTCTTCTACCATACTAATCTATATCAATGACCTGCTGGGTCTTCTACCATACCAATCTATATCAATGACCTGCTGGGTCTTCTACCATACTAATCTATATCAATGACCTGCTGGGTCTTCTACCATACCATACTAATCTATATCAATGACCTGCTGGGTCTTCTACCATACTAATCTATATCAATGACCTGCTGGGTCTTCTACCATACTAATCTATATCAATGACCTGCTGGGTCTTCTACCATACCATACTAATCTATATCAATGACCTGCTGGGTCTTCTACCATACTAATCTATATCAATGACCTGCTGGGTCTTCTACCATACCATACTAATCTATATCAATGACCTGCTGGGTCTTCTACCATACTAATCTATATCAATGACCTGCTGGGTCTTCTACCATACTAATCTATATCAATGACCTGCTGGGTCTTCTACCATACCATACTAATCTATATCAATGACCTGCTGGGTCTTCTACCATACCATACTAATCTATATCAATGACCTGCTGGGTCTTCTACCATACCATACTAATCTATATCAATGACCTGCTGGGTCTTCTACCATACCATACTAATCTATATCAATGACCTGCTGGGTCTTCTACCATACTAATCTATATCAATGACCTGCTGGGTCTTCTACCAAACCATACTAATCTATATCAATGACCTGCTGGGTCTTCTACCAAACCATACTAATCTATATCTGCTGGGTCTACTTCTACCATACTTCTACCATACTTCTACCATACTTCCAATTATCTTTGCTGATGAAACCAATTTGATTTTATCACAGAGATTTTATCACATTTTCTGATTGGTTTCACATAAACAAATTATATTTAAATGTTAAATAATCCAACCTCAATGTATTCATAAGAAGAAGAAGAATGGTAGTAGAAACTGTATTAATAAAAATGAGCCAGAATCTCAATTGGTGTGAATGAAATGGAACAAGTCCCATCCACTAGATTCCTCTGAGTTCTAACGGATGAAAAGTTATCAAGGAAAAGATCGTATTACATTTGGCTGCAGCAAAGTTTAATAAATCTGTTGGCATCATCAGACAAATGACTGTTTTGGCTCATCAAGCTTCCTAACTCTATACTAGAGATCCATTTACCCATATCTCATTTACTGTAATATTGCCTGGGCCAGAACATATGTCTCCTACTTGCACATGTTTCTCATCATACAAAAGAAATGTGCAACACTAGCCACCTCCTCTAATCACCTGGCTCCTTTGTTTAGAAAACTCAATATACTGTCAATTTACCTCATTAATGTAGGCCAAATACCTCCCAGACAGTTTACCTAAACCCTTCAATGGATTCTTCCAGGTTCATTCTGAAATCCATCTATATAACACAAGACACTGTGGTAACCTTCACCCTCCACACTGACAAACCTCACAAAGTAAGTTCTCTATCAGATACAGAGGTACCATCCTCTGGAATCTCCACATTGCAAAAACCTCATCATCCTCAATGTCTACAGAGAAGACATGGGGGTCAGCCTGATTAACTAAACTACTCAGTAATCTCCTCCATGAAGACTGGAGATCAGCCTGATGAACTAAACTACTCAGTAATCTCCTCCATGAAGACTGGAGATCAGCCTGATTAACTAAACTACTCAGTAATCTCCTCCATGTAGACTGGGGATCAGCCTGATTAACTAAACTACTCAGTAATCTCCTCCATGTAGACTGGGGATCAGCCTGATTAACTAAACTACTCAGTAATCTCCTCCATGAAGACTGGAGATCAGCCTGATGAACTAAACTACTCAGTAATCTCCTCCATGAAGACTGGAGATCAGCCTGATGAACTAAACTACTCAGTAATCTCCTCCATGAAGACTGGGGATCAGCCTGATTAACTAAACTACTCAGTAATCTCCTCCATGTAGACTGGGGATCAGCCTGATTAACTAAACTACTCAGTAATCTCCTCCATGTAGACTGGGGATCAGCCTGATTAACTAAACTACTCAGTAATCTCCTCCATGTAGACTGGGGATCAGCCTGATTAACTAAACTACTCAGTAATCTCCTCCATGTAGACTGGGGTCAGCCTGATTAACTAAACTACTCAGTAATCTCCTCCATGTAGACTGGGGGTCAGCCTGATTAACTAAACTACTCAGTAATCTCCTCCATGTAGACTGGGGATCAGCCTGATTAACTAAACTACTCAGTAATCTCCTCCATGTAGACTGGGGGTCAGCCTGATTAACTAAACTACTCAGTAATCTCCTCCATGTAGACTGGGGATCAGCCTGATTAACTAAACTACTCAGTAATCTCCTCCATGTAGACTGGGGATCAGCCTGATTAACTAAACTACTCAGTAATCTCCTCCATGTAGACTGGGGATCAGCCTGATTAACTAAACTACTCAGTAATCTCCTCCATGTAGACTGGGGATCAGCCTGATTAACTAAACTACTCAGTAATCTCCATGAAGACTGGGGGTCAGCCTGATGAACTAAACTACTCAGTAATCTACATGAAGACTGGGGTCAGGCTGATTAACTAAACTACTCAGTAATCTCCTGCGTGTAGACTGGGGATCAGCCTGATTAACTAAACAACTCAGTAATCTCCTCCATGTAGACTGGGGATCAGCCTGATTAACTAAACTACTCAGTAATCTCCTCCATGTAGACTGGGGTCAGCCTGATTAACTAAACTACTCAGTAATCTCCTCCATGTAGACTGGGGATCAGCCTGATTAACTAAACTACTCAGTAATCTCCTCCATGTAGACTGGGGATCAGCCTGATTAACTAAACTACTCAGTAATCTCCTCCATGTAGACTGGGGATCAGCCTGATTAACTAAACTACTCAGTAATCTCCTCCATGTAGACTGGGGATCAGCCTGATTAACTAAACTACTCAGTAATCTCCTCCATGTAGACTGGGGATCAGCCTGATTAACTAAACTACTCAGTAATCTCCTCCATGTAGACTGGGGATCAGCCTGATTAACTAAACTACTCAGTAATCTCCTCCATGTAGACTGGGGGTCAGCCTGATTAACTAAACTACTCAGTAATCTCCTCCATGTAGACTGGGGATCAGCCTGATTAACTAAACTACTCAGTAATCTCCTCCATGTAGACTGGGGATCAGCCTGATTAACTAAACTACTCAGTAATCTCCTCCATGTAGACTGGGGATCAGCCTGATTAACTAAACAACTCAGTAATCTCCTCCATGTAGACTGGGAATCAGCCTGATTAACTAAACTACTCAGTAATCTCCTCCATGTAGACTGGGGATCAGCCTGATTAACTAAACTACTCAGTAATCTCCTCCATGTAGACTGGGGATCAGCCTGATTAACTAAACAACTCAGTAATCTCCTCCATGTAGACTGGGAATCAGCCTGATTAACTAAACTACTCAGTAATCTCCTCCATGTAGACTGGGGGTCAGCCTGATTAACTAAACTACTCAGTAATCTCCTGCATGTAGACTGGGGATCAGCCTGATTAACTAAACTACTCAGTAATCTCCTCCATGTAGACTGGTGATCAGCCTGATTAACTAAACTACTCAGTAATCTCCTCCATGTAGACTGGGGATCAGCCTGATTAACTAAACTACTCAGTAATCTCCTCCATGTAGACTGGGGATCAGCCTGATTAACTAAACTACTCAGTAATCTCCTCCATGTAGACTGGGGGTCAGCCTGATTAACTAAACTACTCAGTAATCTCCTCCATGTAGACTGGGGATCAGCCTGATTAACTAAACTACTCAGTAATCTCCTCCATGTAGACTGGGGATCAGCCTGATTAACTAAACTACTCAGTAATCTCCATGAAGACTGGGGTCAGCCTGATGAACTAAACTACTCAGTAATCTACATGAAGACTGGGGTCAGGCTGATTAACTAAACTACTCAGTAATCTCCTGCGTGTAGACTTGGGATCAGCCTGATTAACTAAACTACTCAGTAATCTCCTCCATGTAGACTGGGGATCAGCCTGATTAACTAAACTACTCAGTAATCTCCTCCATGTAGACTGGGGGTCAGCCTGATTAACTAAACTACTCAGTTATCTCCTGCATGTAGACTGGGGATCAGCCTGATTAACTAAACTACTCAGTAATCTCCTCCATGTAGACTGGGGATCAGCCTGATTAACTAAACTACTCAGTAATCTCCTCCATGTAGACTGGGGATCAGCCTGATTAACTAAACTACTCAGTAATCTCCTCCATGTAGACTGGGGATCAGCCTGATTAACTAAACTACTCAGTAATCTCCTCCATGTAGACTGGGGATCAGCCTGATTAACTAAACTACTCAGTAATCTCCTCCATGTAGACTGGGGTCAGCCTGATTAACTAAACTACTCAGTAATCTCCTCCATGTAGACTGGGGATCAGCCTGATTAACTAAACTACTCAGTAATCTCCTCCATGTAGACTGGGGATCAGCCTGATTAACTAAACTACTCAGTAATCTCCTCGATGTAGACTGGGGATCAGCCTGATTAACTAAACTACTCAGTAATCTCCTCAATGTAGACTGGGGATCAGCCTGATTAACTAAACTGCTCAGTAATCTCCTCCATGTAGACTGGGGGTCAGCCTGATTAACTAAACTACTCAGTATACTCCTCCATGTAGACTGGGGATCAGCCTGATTAACTAAACTACTCAGTAATCTCCTCCATGTAGACTGGGGTCAGCCTGATTAACTAAACTACTCAGTAATCTCCTCCATGTAGACTGGGGGTCAGCCTGATTAACTAAACTACTCAGTAATCTGCTGCATGTAGACTGGGGATCAGCCTGATTAACTAAACTACTCAGTATACTCCTCCATGTAGACTGGGGATTAGCCTGATTAACTAAACTACTCAGTAATCTCCTCCATGTAGACTGGGGGTCAGCCTGATTAACTAAACTACTCAGTAATCTCCTGCATGTAGACTGGGGATCAGCCTGATTAACTAAACTACTCAGTATACTCCTCCATGTAGTCTGGGGATCAGCCTGATTAACTAAACTACTCAGTAATCTCCTGCATGTAGTCTGGGGATCAGCCTGATTAACTAAACTACTCAGTAATCTCCTGCATGTAGACTGGGGATCAGCCTGATTAACTAAACTACTCAGTAATCTCCTCCATGTAGACTGGGGATCAGCCTGATTAACTAAACTACTCATTGATCTCCTCCATGTAGACTGGGGATCAGCCTGATTAACTAAACTACTCAGTAATCTCCTCCATGAAGACTGGGGATCAGCCTGATTAACTAAACTACTCAGTAATCTCCTCCATGTAGACTGGGGATCAGCCTGATTAACTAAACTACTCAGTAATCTCCTCCATGTAGACTGGGGATCAGCCTGATTAACTAAACTACTCAGTAATCTCCTCCATGTAGACTGGGGATCAGCCTGATTAACTAAACTACTCAGTAATCTCCTCCATGTAGACTGGGGATCAGCCTGATTAACTAAACTACTCAGTAATCTCCTCCATGAAGACTGGGGATCAGCCTGATTAACTAAACTACTCAGTAATCTCCTCCATGTAGACTGGGGATCAGCCTGATTAACTAAACTACTCAGTGATCTCCTCCATGTAGACTGGGGATCAGCCTGATTAACTAAACTACTCAGTAATCTCCTCCATGAAGACTGGGGATCAGCCTGATTAACTAAACTACTCAGTAATCTCCTCCATGTAGACTGGGGATCATCCTGATTAACTAAACTACTCAGTAATCTCCTCCATGTAGACTGGGGATCAGCCTGATTAACTAAACTACTCAGTAATCTCCTCCATGTAGACTGGGGATCAGCCTGATTAACTAAACTACTCAGTAATCTCCTCCATGTAGACTGGGGATCAGCCTGATTAACTAAACTACTCAGTAATCTCCTCCATGTAGACTGGGGATCAGCCTGATTAACTAAACTACTCAGTATACTCCTCCATGTAGTCTAACACACATGTTTTTTCTTGTATACTTTGTATATAATGTCCAATTATAAATAATATGCTGTTTAACTGATTGAACAATCTGTTTTTTGGTACTTCTATTAGTGGTGTGGTTTCCATATCAGCCCTTCTGGTCTTCCAACCTGAACACTGTTCATACCAGTTTTGCACTCGCATGTCTAGCGCCCCCAGTGGCCGGGTGTCCTGCTCGCCCTCCAGTGAATCCCCTGTGGTTTGGGACAGCGTGTGGCTGTCACAGATCCCGTTCGCTTCCTCCTCTGTGATGATGTCATAGGCCCCGTCGTCAGCCTTGACCCTGGGGTCCGACACTGCACAGGAAACAGTGTGATCAAACCAGTCATGTACTTGAACCATGTATGTGTGCATTAATAAAGCTTTTATAAAAGCTGCCTAAAGACAGAACAGGAGCAGGAAGTCACACCTATACCCATTCTATCCCAGGCAGTCATACATGTTTTACACATAGAAAAGCCATAGAGATCACATTATGTTTTTATGTACAGCAAATTGTGATCACCAAGGCTGTTGATACCAGTTTATATCTGTACTGTCTTCCAACCTGAACACTGTTGATACCAGGTTATATCTGTACTGTCTTCCAACCTGAACACCAACCTGAACACTGTTGATACCAGGTTATATCTGTACTGTCTTCCAACCTGAACACTGATGATACCAGGTTATATCTGTACTGTCTTCCAACCTGAACACTGTTGATACCAGGTTATATCTGTACTGTCTTCCAACCTGAACACTGTTGATACCAGGTTATATCTGTACTGTCTTCCAACCTGAACACTGTTGATACCAGGTTATATCTGTACTGTCTTCCAACCTGAACACTGTTGATACCAGGTTATATCTGTACTGTCTTCCAACCTGAACACTGTTGATACCAGGTTATATCTGTACTGTCTTCCAACCTGAACACCAACCTGAACACTGTTGATACCAGGTTATATCTGTACTGTCTTCCAACCTGAACACTGATACCAGTTTATATCTGTACTGTCTTCCAACCTGAACACCAACCTGAACACTGATACCAGGTTATATCTGTACTGTCTTCCAACCTGAACACTGCTGATACCAGGTTATATCTGTTCTGTCTTCCAACCTGAACACTGATACCAGTTTATATCTGTACTGTCTTCCAACCTGAACACTGATACCAGGTTATATCTGTTCTGTCCTCCAACCTGAACACTGTTGATACCAGTTTATATCTGTACTGTCTTCCAACCTGAACACTGTTGATACCAGGTTATATCTGTACTGTCTTCCAACCTGAACACTGATACCAGTTTATATCTGTACTGTCTTCCAACCTGAACACTGTTGATACCAGGTTATATCTGTACTGTCTTCCAACCTGAACACTGATACCAGTTTATATCTGTACTGTCTTCCAACCTGAACACTGTTGATACCAGGTTATATCTGTACTGTCTTCCAACCTGAACACTGTTGATACCAGGTTATATCTGTACTGTCTTCCAACCTGAACACTGTTGATACCAGGTTATATCTGTACTGTCTTCCAACCTGAACACCAACCTGAACACTGTTGATACCAGGTTATATCTGTTCTGTCTTCCAACCTGAACACTGTTGATACCAGGTTATATCTGTACTGTCTTCCAACCTGAACACTGTTGATACCAGGTTATATCTGTACTGTCTTCCAACCTGAACACTGATACCAGTTTATATCTGTACTGTCTTCCAACCTGAACACTGTTGATACCAGGTTATATCTGTACTGTCTTCCAACCTGAACACTGATACCAGTTTATATCTGTACTGTCTTCCAACCTGAACACTGTTGATACCAGGTTATATCTGTACTGTCTTCCAACCTGAACACTGCTGATACCAGGTTATATCTGTACTGTCTTCCAACCTGAACACTGCTGATACCAGGTTATATCTGTACTGTCTTCCAACCTGAACACTGATACCAGTTTATATCTGAACTGTCTTCCAACCTGAACACCAACCTGAACACTGTTGATACCAGTTTATATCTGTACTGTCTTCCAACCTGAACACTGTTGATACCAGTTTATATCTGAACTGTCTTCCAACCTGAACACTGTTGATACCAGGTTATATCTGTACTGTCTTCCAACCTGAACACTGTTGATACCAGGTTATATCTGTACTGTCTTCCAACCTGAACACTGTTGATACCAGTTTATATCTGAACTGTCTTCCAACCTGAACACTGTTGATACCAGGTTATATCTGTACTGTCTTCCAACCTGAACACCAACCTGAACACTGTTGATACCAGTTTATATCTGTACTGTCTTCCAACCTGAACACTGTTGATACCAGGTTATATCTGTACTGTCTTCCAACCTGAACACCAACCTGAACACTGTTTATACCAGTTTATATCTATACTGTCTTCCAACCTGAACACTGTTGATACCAGTTTATATCTGTACTGTCTTCCAACCTGAACACTGTTGATACCAGGTTATATCTGTACTGTCTTCCAACCTGAACACTGCTGATACCAGGTTATATCTGTACTGTCTTCCAACCTGAACACTGCTGATACCAGGTTATATCTGTACTGTCTTCCAACCTGAACACTGATACCAGGTTATATCTGTTCTGTCTTCCAACCTGAACACTGATACCAGTTTATATCTGTACTGTCTTCCAACCTGAACACTGATACCAGGTTATATCTGTTCTGTCCTCCAACCTGAACACTGTTGATACCAGTTTATATCTGAACTGTCTTCCAACCTGAACACCAACCTGAACACTGTTGATACCAGGTTATATCTGTACTGTCTTCCAACCTGAACACCAACCTGAACACTGTTGATACCAGGTTATATCTGTACTGTCTTCCAACCTGAACACCAACCTGAACACTGTTGATACCAGTTTATATCTGTACTGTCTTCCAACCTGAACACCAACCTGAACACTGTTGATACCAGGTTATATCTGTACTGTCTTCCAACCTGAACACTGATGATACCAGGTTATATCTGTACTGTCTTCCAACCTGAACACTGTTGATACCAGGTTATATCTGTACTGTCTTCCAACCTGAACACTGTTGATACCAGGTTATATCTGTACTGTCTTCCAACCTGAACACCAACCTGAACACTGTTGATACCAGGTTATATCTGTACTGTCTTCCAACCTGAACACTGATACCAGTTTATATCTGTACTGTCTTCCAACCTGAACACCAACCTGAACACTGATACCAGGTTATATCTGTACTGTCTTCCAACCTGAACACTGATACCAGGTTATATCTGTTCTGTCTTCCAACCTGAACACTGTTGATACCAGTTTATATCTGTACTGTCTTCCAACCTGAACACTGATACCAGGTTATATCTGAACTGTCTTCCAACCTGAACACTGTTGATACCAGGTTATATCTGTACTGTCTTCCAACCTGAACACTGTTGATACCAGGTTATATCTGTACTGTCTTCCAACCTGAACACTGATACCAGTTTATATCTGTACTGTCTTCCAACCTGAACACTGTTGATACCAGGTTATATCTGTACTGTCTTCCAACCTGAACACTGTTGATACCAGGTTATATCTGTACTGTCTTCCAACCTGAACACTGTTGATACCAGGTTATATCTGTACTGTCTTCCAACCTGAACACTGTTGATACCAGGTTATATCTGTACTGTCTTCCAACCTGAACACTGTTGATACCAGGTTATATCTGTACTGTCTTCCAACCTGAACACCAACCTGAACACTGTTGATACCAGGTTATATCTGTTCTGTCTTCCAACCTGAACACTGTTGATACCAGGTTATATCTGTACTGTCTTCCAACCTGAACACTGTTGATACCAGGTTATATCTGTACTGTCTTCCAACCTGAACACTGATACCAGTTTATATCTGTACTGTCTTCCAACCTGAACACTGTTGATACCAGGTTATATCTGTACTGTCTTCCAACCTGAACACTGATACCAGTTTATATCTGTACTGTCTTCCAACCTGAACACTGTTGATACCAGGTTATATCTGTACTGTCTTCCAACCTGAACACTGCTGATACCAGGTTATATCTGTACTGTCTTCCAACCTGAACACTGCTGATACCAGGTTATATCTGTACTGTCTTCCAACCTGAACACTGATACCAGTTTATATCTGAACTGTCTTCCAACCTGAACACTGTTGATACCAGGTTATATCTGTACTGTCTTCCAACCTGAACACTGTTGATACCAGGTTATATCTGTACTGTCTTCCAACCTGAACACCAACCTGAACACTGTTGATACCAGTTTATATCTGTACTGTCTTCCAACCTGAACACTGTTGATACCAGTTTATATCTGAACTGTCTTCCAACCTGAACACCAACCTGAACACTGTTGATACCAGTTTATATCTGTACTGTCTTCCAACCTGAACACTGTTGATACCAGTTTATATCTGAACTGTCTTCCAACCTGAACACTGTTGATACCAGGTTATATCTGTACTGTCTTCCAACCTGAACACTGTTGATACCAGGTTATATCTGTACTGTCTTCCAACCTGAACACTGCTGATACCAGGTTATATCTGTTCTGTCTTCCAACCTGAACACTGATACCAGTTTATATCTGTACTGTCTTCCAACCTGAACACTGTTGATACCAGGTTATATCTGTACTGTCTTCCAACCTGAACACTGTTGATACCAGGTTATATCTGTACTGTCTTCCAACCTGAACACTGTTGATACCAGGTTATATCTGTACTGTCTTCCAACCTGAACACCAACCTGAACACCAACCTGAACACTGTTGATACCAGTTTATATCTGTACTGTCTTCCAACCTGAACACTGTTGATACCAGGTTATATCTGTACTGTCTTCCAACCTGAACACTGATACCAGTTTATATCTGAACTGTCTTCCAACCTGAACACTGTTGATACCAGGTTATATCTGTACTGTCTTCCAACCTGAACACTGTTGATACCAGGTTATATCTGTACTGTCTTCCAACCTGAACACTGATACCAGTTTATATCTGTACTGTCTTCCAACCTGAACACTGTTGATACCAGGTTATATCTGAACTGTCTTCCAACCTGAACACTGTTGATACCAGTTTATATCTGTACTGTCTTCCAACCTGAACACTGTTGATACCAGGTTATATCTGTACTGTCTTCCAACCTGAAAACTGTTGATACCAGGTTATATCTGTACTGTCTTCCAACCTGAACACTGTTGATACCAGGTTATATCTGTACTGTCTTCCAACCTGAACACTGTTGATACCAGTTTATATCTGTACTGTCTTCCAACCTGAACACCAACCTGAACACTGTTGATACCAGTTTATATCTGTACTGTCTTCCAACCTGAACACTGTTGATACCAGTTTATATCTGAACTGTCTTCCAACCTGAACACCAACCTGAACACTGTTTATATCTGTACTGTCTTCCAACCTGAACACCAACCTGAACACTGTTTATATCTGTACTGTCTTCCAACCTGAACACCAACCTGAACACTGTTTATATCTGTACTGTCTTCCAACCTGAACACTGATACCAGTTTATATCTGTTCTGTCTTCCAACCTGAACACTGATACCAGTTTATATCTGTACTGTCTTCCAACCTGAACACTGTTGATACCAGGTTATATCTGTACTGTCTTCCAACCTGAACACCAACCTGAACACTGTTGATACCAGGTTATATCTGTACTGTCTTCCAACCTGAACACTGTTGATACCAGGTTATATCTGTACTGTCTTCCAACCTGAACACCAACCTGAACACTGTTGATACCAGGTTATATCTGTACTGTCTTCCAACCTGAACACTGATACCAGTTTATATCTGTACTGTCTTCCAACCTGAACACTGTTGATACCAGTTTATATCTGTACTGTCTTCCAACCTGAACACTGTTGATACCAGGTTATATCTGTACTGTCTTCCAACCTGAACACTGATACCAGGTTATATCTGTACTGTCTTCCAACCTGAACACTGCTGATACCAGGTTATATCTGAACTGTCTTCCAACCTGAACACTGATACCAGTTTATATCTGTACTGTCTTCCAACCTGAACACTGTTGATACCAGGTTATATCTGTACTGTCTTCCAACCTGAACACTGTTGATACCAGTTTATATCTGTACTGTCTTCCAACCTGAACACTGTTGATACCAGTTTATATCTGTACTGTCTTCCAACCTGAACACTGTTGATACCAGGTTATATCTGTACTGTCTTCCAACCTGAACACCAACCTGAACACTGTTGATACCAGGTTATATCTGTACTGTCTTCCAACCTGAACACTGATGATACCAGGTTATATCTGTACTGTCTTCCAACCTGAACACTGTTGATACCAGGTTATATCTGTACTGTCTTCCAACCTGAACACTGTTGATACCAGGTTATATCTGTACTGTCTTCCAACCTGAACACCAACCTGAACACTGTTGATACCAGGTTATATCTGTACTGTCTTCCAACCTGAACACTGATACCAGTTTATATCTGTACTGTCTTCCAACCTGAACACTGCTGATACCAGGTTATATCTGTACTGTCTTCCACCCTGAACACTGTTGATACCAGGTTATATCTGTACTGTCTTCCACCCTGAACACTGTTGATACCAGGTTATATCTGTACTGTCTTCCACCCTGAACACTGTTGATACCAGGTTATATCTGTACTGTCTTCCAACCTGAACACTGTTGATACCAGTTTATATCTGTACTGTCTTCCAACCTGAACACTGTTGATACCAGGTTATATCTGTACTGTCTTCCAACCTGAACACCAACCTGAACACTGTTGATACCAGTTTATATCTGTACTGTCTTCCAACCTGAACACTGTTGATACCAGTTTATATCTGAACTGTCTTCCAACCTGAACACCAACCTGAACACTGTTTATATGTGTACTGTCTTCCAACCTGAACACCAACCTGAACACTGTTTATATCTGTACTGTCTTCCAACCTGAACACCAACCTGAACACTGTTTATATCTGTACTGTCTTCCAACCTGAACACCAACCTGAACACTGTTTATATCTGTACTGTCTTCCAACCTGAACACCAACCTGAACACTGTTTATATCTGTACTGTCTTCCAACCTGAACACCAACCTGAACACTGTTTATATCTGTACTGTCTTCCAACCTGAACACCAACCTGAACACTGTTTATATCTGTACTGTCTTCCAACCTGAACACCAACCTGAACACTGTTTATATCTGTACTGTCTTCCAACCTGAACACCAACCTGAACACTGTTTATATCTGTACTGTCTTCCAACCTGAACACCAACCTGAACACTGTTGATACCAATTTATATCTGTTCTGTTTTCCAACCTGAACACTGTTGATACCAGTTTATATCTGTACTGTCTTCCAACCTGAACACTGTTGATACCAGGTTATATCTGTACTGTCTTCCAACCTGAACACTGTTGATACCAGGTTATATCTGTACTGTCTTCCAACCTGAACACCAACCTGAACACTGTTGATACCAGGTTATATCTGTACTGTCTTCCAACCTGAACACTGATACCAGTTTATATCTGTACTGTCTTCCAACCTGAACACTGTTGATACCAGGTTATCTGAACTGTCTTCCAACCTGAACACTGTTGATACCAGGTTATATCTGTACTGTCTTCCAACCTGAACACTGTTTATACCAGGTTATATCTGTACTGTCTTCCAACCTGAACACTGATACCAGTTTATATCTGTACTGTCTTCCAACCTGAACACTGTTGATACCAGGTTATATCTGTTCTGTCTTCCAACCTGAACACCAACCTGAACACTGTTGATACCAGGTTATATCTGTACTGTCTTCCAACCTGAACACCAACCTGAACACTGTTGATAACAGGTTATATCTGTACTGTCTTCCAACCTGAACACTGTTTATACCAGGTTATATCTGTACTGTCTTCCAACCTGAACACTGTTTATACCAGGTTATATCTGTACTGTCTTCCACCCTGAACACTGTTGATACCAGGTTATATCTGTTCTGTCTTCCAACCTGAACACTGTTGATACCAGGTTATATCTGTACTGTCTTCCAACCTGAACACTGATACCAGGTTATATCTGTACTGTCTTCCAACCTGAACACTGTTGATACCAGGTTATATCTGTACTGTCTTCCAACCTGAACACTGTTGATACCAGGTTATATCTGTACTGTCTTCCAACCTGAACACTGTTGATACCAGGTTATATCTGTACTGTCTTCCAACCTGAACACTGTTGATACCAGGTTATATCTGTTCTGTCTTCCAACCTGAACACCAACCTGAACACTGTTTATATCTGTACTGTCTTCCAACCTGAACACTGTTGATACCAGGTTATATCTGTACTGTCTTCCAACCTGAACACTGATACCAGGTTATATCTGTTCTGTCTTCCAACCTGAACACTGTTGATACCAGGTTATATCTGTTCTGTCTTCCAACCTGAACACTGTTGATACCAGGTTATATCTGTACTGTCTTCCAACCTGAACACCAACCTGAACACTGTTGATACCAGGTTATATCTGTACTGTCTTCCAACCTGAACACCAACCTGAACACTGTTGATACCAGTTTATATCTGTACTGTCTTCCAACCTGAACACTGTTGATACCAGTTTATATCTGAACTGTCTTCCAACCTGAACACCAACCTGAACACTGTTTATATGTGTACTGTCTTCCAACCTGAACACCAACCTGAACACTGTTTATATCTGTACTGTCTTCCAACCTGAACACCAACCTGAACACTGTTTATATCTGTACTGTCTTCCAACCTGAACACCAACCTGAACACTGTTTATATCTGTACTGTCTTCCAACCTGAACACCAACCTGAACACTGTTTATATCTGTACTGTCTTCCAACCTGAACACCAACCTGAACACTGTTTATATCTGTACTGTCTTCCAACCTGAACACCAACCTGAACACTGTTTATATCTATACTGTCTTCCAACCTGAACACCAACCTGAACACTGTTTATATCTGTACTGTCTTCCAACCTGAACACCAACCTGAACACTGTTTATATCTGTACTGTCTTCCAACCTGAACACCAACCTGAACACTGTTGATACCAATTTATATCTGTTCTGTTTTCCAACCTGAACACTGTTGATACCAGTTTATATCTGTACTGTCTTCCAACCTGAACACTGTTGATACCAGGTTATATCTGTACTGTCTTCCAACCTGAACACTGTTGATACCAGGTTATATCTGTACTGTCTTCCAACCTGAACACCAACCTGAACACTGTTGATACCAGGTTATATCTGTACTGTCTTCCAACCTGAACACTGATACCAGTTTATATCTGTACTGTCTTCCAACCTGAACACTGTTGATACCAGGTTATCTGAACTGTCTTCCAACCTGAACACTGTTGATACCAGGTTATATCTGTACTGTCTTCCAACCTGAACACTGTTTATACCAGGTTATATCTGTACTGTCTTCCAACCTGAACACTGATACCAGTTTATATCTGTACTGTCTTCCAACCTGAACACTGTTGATACCAGGTTATATCTGTTCTGTCTTCCAACCTGAACACCAACCTGAACACTGTTGATACCAGGTTATATCTGTACTGTCTTCCAACCTGAACACCAACCTGAACACTGTTGATAACAGGTTATATCTGTACTGTCTTCCAACCTGAACACTGTTTATACCAGGTTATATCTGTACTGTCTTCCAACCTGAACACTGTTTATACCAGGTTATATCTGTACTGTCTTCCACCCTGAACACTGTTGATACCAGGTTATATCTGTTCTGTCTTCCAACCTGAACACTGTTGATACCAGGTTATATCTGTACTGTCTTCCAACCTGAACACTGATACCAGGTTATATCTGTACTGTCTTCCAACCTGAACACTGTTGATACCAGGTTATATCTGTACTGTCTTCCAACCTGAACACTGTTGATACCAGGTTATATCTGTACTGTCTTCCAACCTGAACACTGTTGATACCAGGTTATATCTGTACTGTCTTCCAACCTGAACACTGTTGATACCAGGTTATATCTGTTCTGTCTTCCAACCTGAACACCAACCTGAACACTGTTTATATCTGTACTGTCTTCCAACCTGAACACTGTTGATACCAGGTTATATCTGTTCTGTCTTCCAACCTGAACACTGTTGATACCAGGTTATATCTGTACTGTCTTCCAACCTGAACACCAACCTGAACACTGTTGATACCAGGTTATATCTGTACTGTCTTTCACTTCTTTTATTAGATGAATAAAAAAAAACTAATTAAGGGATGTTTTTACTTGTAATGAGCTGTGTTCTGTTTAAACCCTGATTTAAACTGAGATTCAGTCATATGACAGTGTCTTTATTCATATAACTACCTGATTCAGTGATATGACAGTGTCTTTATTCCTATAACTACCTGATTCAGTGATATGACAGTGTCTTTATTCATATAACTACCTGATTCAGTGATATGACAGTGTCTTTATTCATATAACTACCTGATTCAGACTGATATGACAGTGTCTTTATTCATATTACCTGATTCAGACTGATATGACAGCGTCTTTATTCATATAACTACCTGATTCAGACTTATATGACAGTGTCTTTATTCATATAACTACCTGATTCAGACTGATATGACAGTGTCTTTATTCATATAACTACCTGATTCAGACTGATATGACAGTGTCTTTATTCATATAACTACCTGATTCAGACTGATATGACAGTGTCTTTATTCATATAACTACCTGATTCAGACTGATATGACAGTGTCTTTATTCATATAACTACCTGATTCAGACTGATATGACAGTGTCTTTATTCATATAACTACCTGATTCAGACTGATATGACAGTGTCTTTATTCATATAACTACCTGATTCAGACTGATATGACAGTGTCTTTATTCATATTACCTAATTCAGACTGATATGACAGTGTCTTTATTCATATAACTACCTGATTCAGACTGATATGACAGTGTCTTTATTCATATAACTACCTGATTCAGACTGATATGACAGTGTCTTTATTCATATAACTACCTGATTCAGACTGATATGACAGTGTCTTTATTCATATAACTACCTGATTCAGACTGATATGACAGTGTCTTTATTCATATAACTACCTGATTCAGTGATATGACAGTGTCTTCATTCATATAACTACCTGATTCAGACTGATATGACAGTGTCTTTATTTATATAACTACCTGATTCAGTGATATGACAGTGTCTTTATTCATATAACTACCTGATTCAGACTGATATGACAGTGTCTTTATTCATATAACTACCTGATTCAGACTGATATGACAGTGTCTTTATTCATATAACTACCTGATTCAGACTGATATGACAGTGTCTTTATTCATATAACTACCTGATTCAGACTGATATGACAGTGTCTTTATTCATATAACTACCTGATTCAGTGATATGACAGTGTCTTTATTCATATAACTACCTGATTCAGTGATATGACAGTGTCTTTATTCATATAACTACCTGATTCAGTGATATGACAGTGTCTTTATTCATATAACTACCTGATTCAGACTGATATGACAGTGTCTTTATTCATATAACTACCTGATTCAGACTGATATGACAGTGTCTTTATTCATATAACTACCTGATTCAGACTGATATGACAGTGTCTTTATTCATATAACTACCTGATTCAGTGATATGACAGTGTCTTTATTCATATAACTACCTGATTCAGACTGATATGACAGTGTCTTTATTCATATAACTACCTGATTCAGACTGATATGACAGTGTCTTTATTCATATAACTACCTGATTCAGACTGATATGACAGTGTCTTTATTCATATAACTACCTGATTCAGACTGATATGACAGTGTCTTTATTCATATAACTACCTGATTCAGTGATATGACAGTGTCTTTATTCATATAACTACCTGATTCAGACTGATATGACAGTGTCTTTATTCATATAACTACCTGATTCAGTGATATGACAGTGTCTTTATTCATATAACTACCTGATTCAGACTGATATGACAGTGTCTTTATTCATATAACTACCTGATTCAGACTGATATGACAGTGTCTTTATTCATATAACTACCTGATTCAGACTGATATGACAGTGTCTTTATTCATATAACTACCTGATTCAGACTGATATGACAGTGTCTTTATTCATATAACTACCTGATTCAGACTGATATGACAGTGTCTTTATTCATATAACTACCTGATTCAGACTGATATGACAGTGTCTTTATTCATATAACTACCTGATTCAGACTGATATGACAGTGTCTTTATTCATATAACTACCTGATTCAGACTGATATGACAGTGTCTTTATTCATATTACCTAATTCAGACTGATATGACAGTGTCTTTATTCATATAACTACCTGATTCAGACTGATATGACAGTGTCTTTATTCATATAACTACCTGATTCAGACTGATATGACAGTGTCTTTATTCATATAACTACCTGATTCAGACTGATATGACAGTGTCTTTATTCATATAACTACCTGATTCAGACTGATATGACAGTGTCTTTATTCATATAACTACCTGATTCAGTGATATGACAGTGTCTTCATTCATATAACTACCTGATTCAGACTGATATGACAGTGTCTTTATTCATATAACTACCTGATTCAGTGATATGACAGTGTCTTTATTCATATAACTACCTGATTCAGACTGATATGACAGTGTCTTTATTCATATAACTACCTGATTCAGACTGATATGACAGTGTCTTTATTCATATAACTACCTGATTCAGACTGATATGACAGTGTCTTTATTCATATAACTACCTGATTCAGACTGATATGACAGTGTCTTTATTCATATAACTACCTGATTCAGTGATATGACAGTGTCTTTATTCATATAACTACCTGATTCAGTGATATGACAGTGTCTTTATTCATATAACTACCTGATTCAGTGATATGACAGTGTCTTTATTCATATAACTACCTGATTCAGACTGATATGACAGTGTCTTTATTCATATAACTACCTGATTCAGACTGATATGACAGTGTCTTTATTCATATAACTACCTGATTCAGACTGATATGACAGTGTCTTTATTCATATAACTACCTGATTCAGTGATATGACAGTGTCTTTATTCATATAACTACCTGATTCAGACTGATATGACAGTGTCTTTATTCATATAACTACCTGATTCAGACTGATATGACAGTGTCTTTATTCATATAACTACCTGATTCAGACTGATATGACAGTGTCTTTATTCATATAACTACCTGATTCAGACTGATATGACAGTGTCTTTATTCATATAACTACCTGATTCAGTGATATGACAGTGTCTTTATTCATATAACTACCTGATTCAGACTGATATGACAGTGTCTTTATTCATATAACTACCTGATTCAGTGATATGACAGTGTCTTTATTCATATAACTACCTGATTCAGACTGATATGACAGTGTCTTTATTCATATAATAACTACCTGATTCAGACTGATATGACAGTGTCTTTATTCATATAACTACCTGATTCAGACTGATATGACAGTGTCTTTATCCATATAACTACCTGATTCAGACTGATATGACAGTGTCTTTATTCATATAACTACCTGATTCAGACTGATATAAGTTTCTTTATTCATATAACTACCTGATTCAGACTGATATGACAGTGTCTTTATTCATATAACTACCTGATTCAGACTGATATGACAGTGTCTTTATTCATATAACTACCTGGTTCAGACTGATATGACAGTGTCTTTATTCATATAACTACCTGATTCAGACTGATATGACAGTGTCTTTATTCATATAACTACCTGGTTCAGACTGATATGACAGTGTCTTTATTCATATTACCTGATTCAGACTGATATGACAGTGTCTTTATTCATATTACCTGATTCAGACTGATATGACAGTGTCTTTATTCATATAACTACCTGATTCAGACTGATATGACAGTGTCTTTATTCATATAACTACCTGATTCAGACTGATATGACAGTGTCTTTATTCATATAACTACCTGATTCAGTGATATGACAGTGTCTTTATTCATATTACCTGATTCAGACTGATATGACAGTGTCTTTATTCATATAACTACCTGATTCAGACTGATATGACAGTGTCTTTATTCATATAACTACCTGATTCAGTGATATGACAGTGTCTTTATTCATATAACTACCTGATTCAGACTGATATGACAGTGTCTTTATTCATATAACTACCTGATTCAGACTGATATGACAGTGTCTTTATTCATATAACTACCTGATTCAGACTGATATGACAGTGTCTTTATTCATATAACTACCTGATTCAGACTGATATGACAGTGTCTTTATTCATATAACTACCTGATTCAGTGATATGACAGTGTCTTTATTCATATAACTACCTGATTCAGACTGATATGACAGTGTCTTTATTCATATAACTACCTGATTCAGACTGATATGACAGTGTCTTTATTCATATAACTACCTGATTCAGACTGATATGACAGTGTCTTTATTCATATAACTACCTGATTCAGACTGATATGACAGTGTCTTTATTCATATAACTACCTGATTCAGACTGATATGACAGTGTCTTTATTCATATAACTACCTGATTCAGACTGATATGACAGTGTCTTTATTCATATAACTACCTGATTCAGACTGATATGACAGTGTCTTTATCCATATAACTACCTGATTCAGACTGATATGACAGTGTCTTTATTCATATAACTACCTGATTCAGACTGATATGACAGTGTCTTTATTCATATAACTACCTGATTCAGACTGATATGACAGTGTCTTTATTCATATAACTACCTGATTCAGTGATATGACAGTGTCTTTATTCATATAACTACCTGATTCAGTGATATGACAGTGTCTTTATTCATATAACTACCTGATTCAGACTGATATGACAGTGTCTTTATTCATATAACTACCTGATTCAGACTGATATGACAGTGTCTTTATTCATATAACTACCTGATTCAGACTGATATGACAGTGTCTTTATTCATATAACTACCTGATTCAGACTGATATGACAGTGTCTTTATTCATATAATTACCTGATTCAGACTGATATGACAGTGTCTTTATTCATATAACTACCTGATTCAGACTGATATGACAGTGTCTTTATTCCTATAACTACCTGATTCAGTGATATGACAGTGTCTTTATTCATATAACTACCTGATTCAGACTGATATGACAGTGTCTTTATTCATATAACTACCTGATTCAGACTGATATGACAGTGTCTTTATTCATATAATAACTACCTGATTCAGACTGATATGACAGTGTCTTTATTCATATAACTACCTGATTCAGACTGATATGACAGTGTCTTTATTAATATAACTACCTGATTCAGACTGATATGACAGTGTCTTTATCCATATAACTACCTGATTCAGACTGATATGACAGTGTCTTTATTCATATAACTACCTGATTCAGTGATATGACAGTGTCTTTATTCATATAACTACCTGATTCAGACTGATATGACAGTGTCTTTATTCATATAACTACCTGATTCAGACTGATATGACAGTGTCTTTATTCATATAACTACCTGATTCAGACTGATATGACAGTGTCTTTATTCATATAACTACCTGATTCAGACTGATATGACAGTGTCTTTATTCATATAACTACCTGATTCAGACTGATATGACAGTGTCTTTATTCATATAACTACCTGATTCAGACTGATATGACAGTGTCTTTATTCATATAACTACCTGATTCAGACTGATATGACAGTGTCTTTATTCATATAACTACCTGATTCAGTGATATGACAGTGTCTTTATTCATATAACTACCTGATTCAGACTGATATGACAGTGTCTTTATTCATATAACTACCTGATTCAGACTGATATGACAGTGTCTTTATTCATATAACTACCTGATTCAGTGATATGACAGTGTCTTTATTCATATAACTACCTGATTCAGACTGATATGACAGTGTCTTTATTCATATAACTACCTGATTCAGACTGATATGACAGTGTCTTTATTCATATAACTACCTGATTCAGACTGATATGACAGTGTCTTTATTCATATAACTACCTGATTCAGACTGATATGACAGTGTCTTTATTCATATAACTACCTGATTCAGACTGATATGACAGTGTCTTTATTCATATAACTACCTGATTCAGACTGATATGACAGTGTCTTTATCAATATAACTACCTGATTCAGACTGATATGACAGTGTCTTTATCAATATAACTACCTGATTCAGTGATATGACAGTGTCTTTATTCATATAACTACCTGATTCAGACTGATATGACAGTGTCTTTATTCATATAACTACCTGATTCAGACTGATATGACAGTGTCTTTATTCATATAACTACCTGATTCAGACTGATATGACAGTGTCTTTATTCATATAACTACCTGATTCAGACTGATATGACAGTGTCTTTATTCATATAACTAACTACCTGATTCAGACTGATATGACAGTGTCTTTATTCATATAACTACCTGATTCAGACTGATATGACAGTGTCTTTATTCATATAACTACCTGATTCAGTGATATGACAGTGTCTTTATTCATATAACTACCTGATTCAGTGATATGACAGTGTCTTTATTCATATAACTACCTGGTTCAGACTGATATGACAGTGTCTTTATTCATATAATAACTACCTGATTCAGACTGATATGACAGTGTCTTTATTCATATAACTACCTGATTCAGACTGATATGACAGTGTCTTTATTCATATAACTACCTGATTCAGACTGATATGACAGTGTCTTTATTCATATAACTACCTGATTCAGACTGATATGACAGTGTCTTTATTCATATAACTACCTGATTCAGACTGATATGACAGTGTCTTTATTCCTATAACTACCTGATTCAGACTGATATGACAGTGTCTTTATCCATATAACTACCTGAGTCAGACTGATATGACAGTGTCTTTATTCATATAACTACCTGATTCAGACTGCGTTGTCCTCCAACTTCAACGGAGTTGAAGTTGTGTTCCCAGAATTCCACAGGATGGCGCCTATGCAGCATAAATGGACTGGTGAGACCTGAGTAATGTACCAGGGGAATACATGAAATGTACAGCAGTATGTGGACACACCTTCAAATCAGTGGAATCGGCTAATTCAGCCACACCTGTTGCTGACAGGTGTATAAAATAAGGCTGACAGCCATGCAATCTCCATAGACAAACATTGGCAGTAGAATGTCCCGTACTGAAGACTTTTAATGTGGCACCGTCATAGGATACCACCTTTCCAACAAGTCAGTTCGTCACATTGCTGCCCCCGGTCAACTGTAAGTGCTGTTATTGTGAAGTGGGATAGTCAAGGAGCAACAACGGCTCAGCCGCGATGTGGTAGACCACACAAGCTCACAGAACGCTACTGCCGAGTGTCTACGGAGATTTCATGGCATGGTGCTCGATTTCATACACATGTCAGCAACGGGTGTGGCTGAAATAGCCAACTCTGCTAAATTTGAAGGAGTGTCCACATACTTTTGTATATAAATATATAGAGTGTACCTTCACCTATCGTCCGCTTATTTGAGTGCCTTATTTGGAATGATGTTGAGTCCACATGTTCAGACAGACAGGAAGTGGCTGATTAAATCACCTTTATTAAAAGATACAAGATGCTGGAATACCAACACTTTAGAATGCAGAAGTACTTTACACACAGGCCCAGGCTTGTGTCCAATATGGCCCCTTATTCACTATGTAGTGCACTACTTTACACACAGGCCCAGGCTTGTGTCCAATATGGCCCCTTATTCACTATGTAGTGCACTACTTTACACACAGGCCCAGGCTTGTGTCCAATATGGCCCCTTATTCACTATATAGTGCACTACTTTACACACAGGCCCAGGCTTGTGTCCAATATGGCCCCTTATTCACTATATAGTGCACTACTTTACACACAGGCCCAGGCTTGTGTCCAATATGGCCCCTTATTCACTATATAGTGCACTACTTTACACACAGGCCCAGGCTTGTGCCCAACCAAACTCACATAGAGGATGTATCCAATATGGCCCCTTATTCACTATCTAGTGCACTACTTTAGACCAGAGCCCTTTTCCCTATATAGTGCACTACTTTAGACCAGAGCCCTTTTCCCTATATAGTGCACTACTTTAGACCAGAGCCCTATTCCCTATACAGGGAATATACTGGGTCCAGGTTAACACTCTATAAAGGGAACAGAATGACTCTCTATGGGTCCAGGTTAACACTCTATAAAGGGGAACAGAATGACTCTATGGGTCCAGGTTAACACTCTATAAAGGGAACAGAATGACTCTCTATGGGTCCAGGTTAACACTCTATAAAGGGGAACAGAATGACTCTATGGGTCCAGGTTAACACTCTATAAAGGGGAACAGAATGACTCTCTATGGGTCCAGGTTAACAGAATGACTCTCTATGGGTCCAGGTTAACACTCTATAAAGGGAACAGAATGACTCTCTATGGGTCCAGGTTAACACTCTATAAAGGGGAACAGAATGACTCTATGGGTCCAGGTTAACAGAATGACTCTCTATGGGTCCAGGTTAACAGAATGACTCTCTATGGGTCCAGGTTAACAGAATGACTCTCTATGGGTCCAGGTTAACAGAATGACTCTCTATGGGTCCAGGTTAACAGAATGACTCTATGGGTCCAGGTTAACAGAATGACTCTCTATGGGTCCAGGTTAACAGAATGACTCTCTATGGGTCCAGGTTAACAGAATGACTCTATGGGTCCAGGTTAACAGAATGACTCTCTATGGGTCCAGGTTAACAGAATGACTCTATGGGTCCAGGTTAACACTCTATAAAGGGGAACAGAATGACTCTATGGGTCCAGGTTAACACTCTATAAAGGGGAACAGAATGACTCTATGGGTCCAGGTTAACACTCTATAAAGGGAACAGAATGACTCTATGGGTCCAGGTTAACACTCTATAAAGGGAACAGAATGACTCTCTATGGGTCCAGGTTAACACTCTATAAAGTGAATAAGAGTCCATTTGGAACACAGCCACAGTAGTAATAACAAAGGTATTTTCGATCAAAATCCCTGTAAATATCTGCGGTATCCTTGCCAACCCATTTCAATCTGCAGATTGGGTTTTTTTTTTTTTCAAAATCACAACGTGACAGTAAAACAGTCTTTAAAGAAAGAAGAGATGTGAAACCATGCAACACTCAACAAGCCCACGTTACAGTTACTCCTGGGTTCACCACCATCATCATCATCATCATCATCATCATCATCAATATCATGATCATCATCATCAATATCATGATCATCATCATCATGATCATCAATATCAATATCAATATCATCATCATCATCATCATCAATATCATCATCATCATAATCATCAATATCATCATCATCATCACTTACAACACCATAAGACTTCACACAATAGTGACAAGGACGTTTTGACTTTTTTTTTTTTTTTTGGGGGAGGCAGAATCGATCAAATCTCGAAGACCTCAGGGGGGAGACCTCAGGGGGGAGACAGAAGACCTCAGGGGGGGGAAGACCTCATCCACTGAGTTTGACAGGACAAAATGGGTCACGTCGTAGATAGAACTGGGTTCTCTTCTGTTTCATTAGTTCCTTACCACGTCGTAGATAGAACGGGGTTCTCTTCTGTTTCAGTAGTTCCTTACCACGTCGTAGATAGAACGGGGTTCTCTTCTGTTTCAGTAGTTCCTTACCACGTCGTAGATAGAACGGGGTTCTCTTCTGTTTCAGTAGTTCGTTACCCGAGTCCATCGCTGCCTTTAGGCCTCATGCTTGGTGTTAAAGGGGGACAGGGACCCCGAGCAGCAGATATACACTACACTTCAGCAAACTAACCACTGGCACCAAACGCTAACCTGCTGCCCCCAGATCAGTGTCCAACCTGCTGCTCCCAGATCAGTGTCTAACCTGCTGCTCCCAGATCAGTGTCTAACCTGCTGCTCCCAGATCAGTGTCTGCTCCTCCCAGATCAGTGTCTGCTGCTCCCAGATCAGTGTCTAACCTCCTCCTCCCAGATCAGTGTCTAACCTGCTGCTCCCAGATCAGTGTCTGCTGCTCCCAGATCAGTGTCTGCTGCTCCCAGATCAGTGTCTAACCTGCTGGTCCCAGATCAGTGTCTAACCTGCTGGTCCCAGATCAGTGTCTAACCTGCTGCTCCCAGATCAGTGTCTAACCTGCTGCTCCCAGATCAGTGTCTAACCTGCTGCTCCCAGATCAGTGTCTAACCTGCTGCTCCCAGATCAGTGTCTAACCTGCTGTTCCCAGATCAGTGTCTAACCTGCTGCTCTCAGATCAGTGTCTAACCTGCTGCTCCCAGATCAGTGTCTAACCTGCTGTTCCCAGATCAGTGTCTAACCTGCTGCTCCCAGATCAGTGTCTAACCTGCTGTTCCCAGATCAGTGTCTAACCTGCTGTTCCCAGATCAGTGTCTAACCTGCTGCTCCCAGATCAGTGTCTAACCTGCTGTTCCCAGATCAGTGTCTAACCTGCTGGTCCCAGATCAGTGTCTAACCTGCTGCTCCCAGATCAGTGTCTAACCTGCTGCTCCCAGATCAGTGTCTAACCTGCTGCTCCCAGATCAGTGTCTAACCTGCTGCTCCCAGATCAGTGTCTAACCTGCTGCTCCCAGATCAGTGTCTAACCTGCTGCTCCCAGATCAGTGTGTGCCATCATTCCATTCATTGTCATGTTTGGATGCCAGGAAGTGGCAAGGAGTGACATGATGGTCCACGCATACTGATATACCCAGGAAGTAGCTAGGAGTGACATGCTGGTCCATACTGATATACCCAGGAAGTAGCTAGGAGTGACATGCTGGTCCATACTGATATACCCAGGAAGTAGCTAGGAGTGACATGCTGGTCCATACTGATATACCCAGGAAGTAGCTAGGAGTGACATGCTGGTCCATACTGATATACCCAGGAAGTAGCTAGGAGTGACATGCTGGTCCATACTGATATACCCAGGAAGTAGCTAGGAGTGACATGCTGGTCCATACTGATATACCCAGGAAGTAGCTAGGAGTGACATGCTGGTCCATACTGTTATACCCAGGAAGTAGCTAGGAGTGACATGATGGTCCATACTGATATACCCAGGAAGTAGCTAGGAGTGACATGCTGGTCCATACTGATATACCCAGGAAGTAGCTAGGAGTGACATGCTGGTCCATACTGATATACCCAGGAAGTAGCTAGGAGTGACATGCTGGTCCATACTGATATACCCAGGAAGTAGCTAGGAGTGACATGCTGGTCCATACTGATATACCCAGGAAGTAGCTAGGAGTGACATGCTGGTCCATACTGATATACCCAGGAAGTAGCTAGGAGTGACATGCTGGTCCATACTGATATACCCAGGCTAACCAATCACCATCGTAACATTCTAATTTACATTCTGACTGGAATAATCATGTCATGATACTTTGGGTGCTAACAGTGGCACCCATTACAGATACTAAACCTCCAACCCAGTTGAGCCTCTACTGTACTGTATAGATACGTCTCAGGGTCACTAACCTGCCAGGAGGTAAAGACACTGTGTAGGCTACTGCCGTTGGGCTGTATTCTGTAGCGACGACTACAGAACATATTGTACACATCACAATCACATGTTCTTCATCATAGCCAGACAACAGGCTTCCTCAGGATGTTTACATGATGTTTAATGGAAGATGGTTGATACATGGTGAATGGCGTTATCTTTTAAAGAGCAACTCTCTCAATAGGCAAAGAGGCAGACATTTTGGGGAAATGACATTCAAGAAGCATTGAAAAAATAGAGCAACTATAAAAGGACAAACCTGAGAAAACAGCAGTTGTCTGTTGATATGTTACCATGGTAACACTCCCCAGACAGCGTTAAGTTGATATGTTACCATGGTAACACTCCCCAGACAGCGTGAAGCTATGTTGTTTTACATGGATCCAATAACAGCTCAGGTGTGTCAACTATAACAGAGACAGGAGGCAACTGAAAGACACAGTAACAGAAATGAGATTCTAGATGTAGAACTTAGAAGATGGTCATTCTATAACTATAACCTAGAAGATGGTCATTCTAGATGTAGGACTTAGAAGATGGTCATTCTAGATATAGAACTTAGAAGATGGTCATTCTAGATGTAGAACTTAGAAGATGGTCATTCTATAACTATAACCTAGAAGATGGTCATTCTAGATGTAGAACTTAGAAGATGGTCATTCTAGATGTAGGACTTAGAAGATGGTCATTCTAGATGTAGGACTTAGAAAGATGGTCATTCTAGATGTAGAACTTAGAAGATGGTCATTCTAGATGTAGAACTTAGAAGATGGTCATTCTAGATGTAGAACTTAGAAGATGGTCATTCTATAACTATAACCTAGAAGATGGTCATTCTAGATGTAGAACTTAGAAGATGGTCATTCTAGATGTAGGACTTAGAAGATGGTCATTCTAGATGTAGGACTTAGAAGATGGTCATTCTAGATGTAGGACTTAGAAAGATGGTCATTCTAGATATAGAACTTAGAAGATGGTCATTCTAGATGTAGAACTTAGAAGATGGTCATTCTAGAACTAGAACTTAGAAGATGGTCATTCTAGATGTAGAACTTAGAAGATGGTCATTCTAGATGTAGGACTTAGAAGATGGTCATTCTAGATGTAGGACTTAGAAGATGGTCATTCTAGATGTAGGACTTAGAAGATGGTCATTCTAGATGTAGAACTTAGAAGATGGTCATTCTAGATGTAGAACTTAGAAGATGGTCATTCTAGAACTATAACTTAGAAGATGGTCATTCTAGAACGATAACTTAGAAGATGGTCATTCTAGAACTATAACTTAGAAGATGGTCATTCTAGATGTAGGACTTAGAAGATGGTCATTCTAGAACTATAACTTAGAAGATGGTCATTCTAGATGTAGGACTTAGAAGATGGTCATTCTAGAACTATAACTTAGAAGATTGTCATTCTAGAACTATAACTTAGAAGATGGTCATTCTAGAACTATAACTTAGAAGATGGTCATTCTAGATGTAGGACTTAGAAGATGGTCATTCTAGATGTAGGACTTAGAAGATTGTCATTCTAGATGTAGGACTTAGAAGATGGTAATTCTAGATGTAGGACTTAGAAGATGGTAATTCTAGAACTATAACTTAGAAGATGGTCATTCTAGATGTAGGACTTAGAAGATGGTCATTCTAGAACTATAACTTAGAAGATGGTCATTCTAGATGTAGGACTTAGAAGATGGTCATTCCAGAACTATAACTTAGAAGATGGTCATTCTAGATGTAGGACTTAGAAGATGGTCATTCCAGAACTATAACTTAGAAGATGGTCATTCTAGATGTAGGACTTAGAAGATGGTCATTCTAGATGTAGGACTTAGCAGATGGTCATTCTAGAACTATAACTTAGAAGATGGTCATTCTAGATGTAGGACTTAGAAGATGGTCATTCTAGAACTATAACTTAGAAGATGGTCATTCTAGAACTATAACTTAGAAGATGGTCATTCCAGAACTATAACTTAGAAGATGGTCATTCTAGATGTAGGACTTAGAAGATGGTCATTCTAGATGTAGGACTTAGAAGATTGTCATTCTAGATGTAGGACTTAGAAGATGGTCATTCTAGATGTAGGACTTAGCAGATGGTCATTCTAGAACTATAACTTAGAAGATGGTCATTCTAGATGTAGGACTTAGAAGATGGTCATTCTAGAACTATAACTTAGAAGATGGTCATTCTAGAACTATAACTTAGAAGATGGTCATTCCAGAACTATAACTTAGAAGATGGTCATTCTAGATGTAGGACTTAGAAGATGGTCATTCTAGATGTAGGACTTAGAAGATTGTCATTCTAGATGTAGGACTTAGAAGATGGTCATTCTAGATGTAGGACTTAGAAGATGGTCATTCTAGATGTAGGACTTAGAAGATTGTCATTCTAGATGTAGGACTTAGAAGATGGTCATTCTAGATGTAGGACTTAGAAGATGGTCATTCTAGATGTAGGACTTAGAAGATGGTCATTCTAGATGTAGGACTTAGAAGATGGTCATTCTAGATGTAGGACTTAGAAGATTGTCATTCTAGATGTAGGACTTAGAAGATGGTAATTCTAGATGTAGGACTTAGAAGATGGTCATTCTAGATGTAGGACTTAGAAGATGGTCATTCTAGATGTAGGACTTAGAAGATGGTCATTCTAGAACTAGAACTTAGAAGATGGTCATTCTATAACTATAACCTAGAAGATGGTCATTCTAGATGTAGGACTTAGAAGATGGTCATTCTAGATGTAGAACTTAGAAGATGGTCATTCTAGATGTAGAACTTAGAAGATGGTCATTCTAGATGTAGGACTTAGAAGATGGTCATTCTAGAACTATAACTTAGAAGATGGTAATTCTAGATGTAGGACTTAGAAGATGGTCATTCTAGATGTAGGACTTAGAAGATGGTCATTCTAGATGTAGGACTTAGAAGATGGTCATTCTAGATGTAGGACTTAGAAGATGGTCATTCTAGAACTATAACTTAGAAGATGGTCATTCTAGAACTATAACTTAGAAGATGGTCATTCTAGAACTATAACTTAGAAGATGGTCATTCTAGATGTAGGACTTAGAAGATGGTCATTCTAGATGTAGGACTTAGAAGATGGTAATTCTAGATGTAGAACTTAGAAGATGGTCATTCTAGATGTAGGACTTAGAAGATGGTCATTCTAGATGTAGGACTTAGAAGATGGTAATTCTAGATGTAGGACTTAGAAGATGGTCATTCTAGATGTAGGACTTAGAAGATGGTAATTCTAGATGTAGAACTTAGAAGATGGTCATTCTAGATGTAGGACTTAGAAGATGGTCATTCTAGATGTAGAACTTAGAAGATGGTCATTCTAGATGTAGAACTTAGAAGATGGTCATTCTAGATGTAGGACTTAGAAGATGGTCATTCTAGATGTAGAACTTAGAAGATGGTCATTCTAGATGTAGGACTTAGAAGATGGTCATTCTAGATGTAGGACTTAGAAGATGGTCATTCTTGATGTAGGACTTAGAAGATGGTAATTCTAGATGTAGGACTTAGAAGATGGTCATTCTAGATGTAGGACTTAGAAGATGGTCATTCTAGATGTAGGACTTAGAAGATGGTCATTCTAGATGTAGGACTTAGAAGATGGTCATTCTTGATGTAGGACTTAGAAGATGGTAACTTCATGAGGAGTATGAGACACGCTGTTGTCAAACATTCTAACTGATAACTAACATTACAAAGGGCTGCTCCTTGAAACCTTGTTGAACTGGCAATTTTCAGAATAGAACACTTTAGAATAACCTTCTAGAATGTGCCTCTCCCATTATGGGGTGTAAATACATCTCCATACTCCAACGTCACTGTATGAGTGAGTCCCACGGGTTTCCCCTTCAGTTAACACACTGTAGTAGAGAACATCAGATTACATCACAAATAGACAAGTGGATCTCCACCTACAGCTCACACCTCCTGCCTCCCAAAATGGCCCCCTATTCCCTACATAGTGCACTACTTTTAACCAGAGCCGTGATGGTAGTGCACTATATAGGGAATAGGGGGCCATTTTGGTTTGTAGCCCACGATGTTCGGTTGTCTACTATGATGTGATACTGGTTTGGTTTATGACAACATCCTCTCTGTCTCGTTCTAGACCGTGCCTAACCTAACTTCCTGTTTACACCTTTCATACCGGCCTCTGTCTTTTACTATTATACAGGTGGGCCTTGGAGGGAGGGGGGAGAGGAGGGGGGAGGAAGAAAGAGGGAGAGACAGTCCTTCTAAATGAAGAGGGAGAGAAGGAGGGAGAGGGGAGACAAGGGGAGAGGGAAGCATGGAGAGAAGGATGAGGTCTCTATCCATCCCAGTCCTTCTAAATGAAGAGGGAGAGAAGGAGGGATGAAAGTGGGGGAGACAAGGGAGAGAAGGGGTAAGAAGGAAGGATGGAAGGGGAAAGGGAGAGGTGGAGACACAGGGAGATGGAAGGAGGGAGAGAGAAATGAGGCTCCTCTCTATTCGTCCCAGTCCTTCTTGATCCCCAGGTTCCACTCCCAGGAGAGGTGGTCGGTCTTGTCGTCATCGGTGAAGTGGGACTTGATGTGGTAGCTGCCTCTGACAATCATGCCTTTGGGCGCCTCCTCCACCGGGGTCATGAACTCGTGCTCCTCCACCCGCGGCCCGTAGCTGCCCACCATGTACACCGCCTTGTCCACTGCACGACACAAAATGGACGCTCAGTTGCACACTTGCTAGCCAGGTTTTAGGTGAATGTGGGGAAACTGTGACAATTTGTGTCAGTGACAACACACCAAATGGCGGCTCAGTTGAACAGTTGGTAATCAGGTTTTAGGTGAATGTGGGGAAACTGACATCTTGTGTCAATGAAAACACACAAAATGGCAGCTCAGTTGCATCGCTGTTAACCCGGAATTAGGTGTACGTGTGGAAACTGTGATGTCTTGTGTCGATGACAACACATGAAATGGCAGCTCAGTTGCACCCTTGCTAGCCAGGTTTTAGATGTATGTATCAGAAACTGACACGGTCTATGGGCCTAAAAAGCACAGCGTATCCACAGCTCGGCACAAAATGGGGTCCTCCTTACCTCTGATTCCTTTCCTGTAGGTCAGATGGACGTACTTCAGCCCAGACACAATATCCCTGTTAACCTGGAGAGGAGAGGAGAGGAGAGGAGAGGAGAGGAGGGGAGGGAAGGGGAGAGGAGGAGGAGAGGAGGGGAGGGAAGGGAAGGGAAGGGAAGGGGAGAGGAGGGAGAGGAGGAGGGGGAGGAGGAGGGAGAGGAGGAGGGAAGGGGAGAGGAGGAGGAGAGGGGAGGAGGAGGGGAGGGAAGGGGAGAGGAGGAGGGGAGGGGAGGAGAGAGGAGGAGGGGAGGGGAGGGGAGGGGAGGGGAGGGGAGGGGAGAGAGGAGATGAGAGGAGGGAAGGAAAGGAAAGGAAAGGAAAGGAGAGTTATTGTAATATGAAGTCTCATTAAGAGGCAACTTTAGACAGCTTTGTTCCAAAACACTCTACTCCCTATTCAGTGCACAATGTTTGACCAGGGCACTTAGTCCTATAGACCCTGGTCTAAAGTAGTGCCATTAGCCCTATAGGTCCTGGTCTAAAGTAGTGCCCTTACCCCTATAGGCCCTGGTCTAAAGTAGTGCCCTTA
Organism: Oncorhynchus keta; assembly: GCF_023373465.1. NCBI lineage: Eukaryota > Metazoa > Chordata > Actinopteri > Salmoniformes > Salmonidae > Oncorhynchus > Oncorhynchus keta. Next base: position 41,598 of record NW_026290941.1, on the reverse strand, counting down.
CCCCTATAGGCCCTGGTCTAAAGTAGTGCCCTTAGTCCTATAGACCCTGGTCTAAAGTAGTGCCATTAGCCCTATAGGTCCTGGTCTAAAGTAGTGCCCTTAGTCCTATAGACCCTGGTCTAAAGTAGTGCCCTTAGTCCTATAGGCCCTGGTCTAAAGTAGTGCCCTCAGTCCTATAGACCCTGGTCTAAAGTAGTGCCCTTAGTCCTATAGACCCTGGTCTAAGTAGTGCCCTCAGTCCTATAGGTCCTGGTCTAAAGTAGTGCCCTTCGTCCTATAGGCCCTGTTCTAAAGTAGTGCCCTTAGTCCTATAGGTCCTGGTCTAAAGTAGTGCCATTAGTCCTATAGACCCTGGTCTAAAGTAGTGCCCTTAGTCCTATAGGCCCTGGTCTAAAGTAGTGCCCTTCATCCTATAGGTCCTGGTCTAAAGTAGTGCCCTTTGTCCTATAGGCCCTGGTCTAAAGTAGTGCCCTTAGTCCTATAGGTCCTGGTCTAAAGTAGTGCCCTTAGTCCTATAGACCCTGGTCTAAAGTAGTGCCATTAGCCCTATAGGCACTGGTCTAAAGTAGTGCACTATATATGGAATAGGGTGCCATTTGAGGCACACACAAGTAGGAGTGTGAACGTTTCAAATAGTGATCTTGAACTTTAAGAAAAATCCCTAACAGAAAAACAGTTGTTTTGGTGGCCTAGTGATGGAAGTCAGATCCCGCTGCCTGTTCAATGGTGCTTCTAAACCATCTCCAGAGTAGTGCCCTCAGTCCTATAGACCCTGGTCTAAAGTAGTGCCCTCAGTCCTATAGACCCTGGTCTAAAGTAGTGCCCTCAGTCCTATAGACCCTGGTCTAAAGTAGTGCCCTTAGTCCTATAGGCCCTGGTCTAAAGTAGTGCCCTCAGTCCTATAGGTCCTGTTCAATGGTGCTTCTAAACCATCTCCAGAGTAGTGCCCTCAGTCCTATAGACCCTGGTCTAAAGTAGTGCCCTCAGTCCTATAGACCCTGGTCTAAAGTAGTGCCCTCAGTCCTATAGACCCTGGTCTAAAGTAGTGCCCTTAGTCCTATAGGCCCTGGTCTAAAGTAGTGCCCTCAGTCCTATAGGTCCTGTTCAATGGTGCTTCTAAACCATCTCCAGAGTAGTGCCCTCAGTCCTATAGACCCTGGTCTAAAGTAGTGCCCTCAGTCCTATAGACCCTGGTCTAAAGTAGTGCCCTTAGTCCTATAGGTCCTGTTCAATGGTGCTTCTAAACCATCTCCAGAGTAGTGCCCTCAGTCCTATAGGTCCTGTTCAATGGTGCTTCTAAACCATCTCCAGAGTAGTGCCCTCAGTCCTATAGACCCTGGTCTAAAGTAGTGCCCTCAGTCCTATAGACCCTGGTCTAAAGTAGTGCCCTCAGTCCTATAGACCCTGGTCTAAAGTAGTGCCCTCAGTCCTATAGACCCTGGTCTAAAGTAGTGCCCTCAGTCCTATAGACCCTGGTCTAAAGTAGTGCCCTCAGTCCTATAGACCCTGGTCTAAAGTAGTGCCCTCAGTCCTATAGACCCTGGTCTAAAGTAGTGCCCTCAGTCCTATAGGCCCTGGTCTAAAGTAGTGCCCTCAGTCCTATAGACCCTGGTCTAAAGTAGTGCCCTCAGTCCTATAGACCCTGGTCTAAAGTAGTGCCCTCAGTCCTATAGACCCTGGTCTAAAGTAGTGCCCTTAGTCCTATAGACCCTGGTCTAAAGTAGTGCCCTTAGTCCTATAGACCCTGGTCTAAAGTAGTGCCCTCAGTCCTATATACCCTGGTCTAAAGTAGTGCCCTCAGTCCTATAGACCCTGGTCTAAAGTAGTGCCCTCAGTCCTATAGACCCTGGTCTAAAGTAGTGCCCTCAGTCCTATATACCCTGGTCTAAAGTAGTGCCCTCAGTCCTATAGACCCTGGTCTAAAGTAGTGCCCTCAGTCCTATAGACCCTGGTCTAAAGTAGTGCCCTCAGTCCTATATACCCTGGTCTAAAGTAGTGCCCTTAGTCCTATAGACCCTGGTCTAAAGTAGTGCCCTCAGTCCTATATACCCTGGTCTAAAGTAGTGCCCTCAGTCCTATAGACCCTGGTCTAAAGTAGTGCCCTCAGTCCTATAGACCCTGGTCTAAAGTAGTGCCCTCAGTCCTATAGACCCTGGTCTAAAGTAGTGCCCTCAGTCCTATAGACCCTGGTCTAAAGTAGTGCCCTTAGTCCTATAGGTCCTGGTCTAAAGTAGTGCCCTCAGTCCTATAGACCCTGCTCTAAAGTAGTGCCCTCAGTCCTATAGACCCTGGTCTAAAGTAGTGCCCTCAGTCCTATATACCCTGGTCTAAAGTAGTGCCCTCAGTCCTATAGACCCTGGTCTAAAGTAGTGCCCTCAGTCCTATAGACCCTGGTCTAAAGTAGTGCCCTCAGTCCTATAGACCCTGGTCTAAAGTAGTGCCCTCAGTCCTATATACCCTGGTCTAAAGTAGTGCCCTCAGTCCTATAGACCCTGGTCTAAAGTAGTGCCCTCAGTCCTATAGACCCTGATCTAAAGTAGTGCCCTCAGTCCTATAGACCCTGGTCTAAAGTAGTGCCCTCAGTCCTATAGACCCTGGTCTAAAGTAGTGCCCTCAGTCCTATAGACCCTGGTCGAAAGTAGTGCCCTCAGTCCTATAGACCCTGGTCTAAAGTAGTGCCCTCAGTCCTATAGACCCTGGTCTAAAGTAGTGCCCTCAGTCCTATAGACCCTGGTCTAAAGTAGTGCCCTCAGTCCTATAGACCCTGGTCTAAAGTAGTGCCCTCAGTCCTATAGACCCTGGTCTAAAGTAGTGCCCTCAGTCCTATAGACCCTGGTCTAAAGTAGTGCCCTCAGTCCTATAGACCCTGGTCTAAAGTAGTGCCCTCAGTCCTATAGACCCTGGTCTAAAGTAGTGCCCTCAGTCCTATAGACCCTGGTCTAAATTAGTGCCCTCAGTCCTATAGACCCTGGTCTAAATTAGTGCCCTCAGTCCTATAGACCCTGGTCTAAATTAGTGCCCTCAGTCCTATAGACCCTGGTCGAAAGTAGTGCCCTCAGTCCTATAGACCCTGGTCTAAAGTAGTGCCCTTAGTCCTATAGACCCTGGTCTAAGTAGTGCCCTCAGTCCTATAGGCCCTGGTCTAAAGTAGTGCCCTTAGTCCTATAGGTCCTGGTCTAAAGTAGTGCCCTTAGTCCTATAGGTCCTGGTCTAAAGTAGTGCCATTAGTCCTATAGGCCCTGGTCTAAAGTAGTGCCCTTAGTCCTATAGGTCCTGGTCTAAAGTAGTGCCCTTCGTCCTATAGGCCCTGGTCTAAAGTAGTGCCCTTAGTCCTATAGGTCCTGGTCTAAAGTAGTGCCATTAGTCCTATAGACCCTGGTCTAAAGTAGTGCCCTTAGTCCTATAGGCCCTGGTCTAAAGTAGTGCCCTTAGTCCTATAGGTCCTGGTCTAAAGTAGTGCCCTTCGTCCTATAGGCCCTGGTCTAAAGTAGTGCCCTTAGTCCTATAGGTCCTGGTCTAAAGTAGTGCCATTAGTCCTATAGACCCTGGTCTAAAGTAGTGCCCTTAGTCCTATAGACCCTAGTCTAAAGTAGTGCCCTTAGTCCTATAGACCCTGGTCTAAAGTAGTGCCCTCAGTCCTATAGACCCTGGTCTAAAGTAGTGCCCTCAGTCCTATAGACCCTGGTCTAAAGTAGTGCCCTCAGTCCTATAGACCCTGGTCTAAAGTAGTGCCCTCAGTCCTATAGACCCTGGTCTAAAGTAGTGCCCTTAGTCCTATAGACCCTGGTCTAAAGTAGTGCCCTCAGTCCTATAGACCCTGGTCTAAAGTAGTGCCCTCAGTCCTATAGACCCTGGTCTAAAGTAGTGCCCTCAGTCCTATAGACCCTGGTCTAAAGTAGTGCCCTCAGTCCTATAGACCCTGGTCTAAAGTAGTGCCCTCAGTCCTATAGACCCTGGTCTAAAGTAGTGCCCTCAGTCCTATAGACCCTGGTCTAAAGTAGTGCCCTTAGTCCTATAGACCCTGGTCTAAAGTAGTGCCCTCAGTCCTATAGACCCTGGTCTAAAGTAGTGCCCTCAGTCCTATAGACCCTGGTCTAAATTAGTGCCCTCAGTCCTATAGACCCTGGTCTAAAGTAGTGCCCTTAGTCCTATAGACCCTGGTCTAAAGTAGTGCCCTCAGTCCTATAGACCCTGGTCTAAAGTAGTGCCCTCAGTCCTATAGACCCTGGTCTAAATTAGTGCCCTCAGTCCTATAGACCCTGGTCTAAAGTAGTGCCCTCAGTCCTATAGACCCTGGTCTAAAGTAGTGCCCTCAGTCCTATAGACCCTGGTCTAAAGTAGTGCCCTCAGTCCTATAGACCCTGGTCTAAAGTAGTGCCCTCAGTCCTATAGACCCTGGTCTAAAGTAGTGCGCTCAGTCCTATAGACCCTGGTCTAAAGTAGTGCCCTCAGTCCTATAGACCCTGGTCTAAAGTAGTGCCCTCAGTCCTATAGACCCTGGTCTAAATTAGTGCCCTCAGTCCTATAGACCCTGGTCTAAAGTAGTGCCCTCAGTCCTATAGACCCTGGTCTAAAGTAGTGCCCTTAGTCCTATAGACCCTGGTCTAAATTAGTGCCCTCAGTCCTATAGACCCTGGTCTAAAGTAGTGCCCTTAGTCCTATAGACCCTAGTCTAAAGTAGTGCCCTTAGTCCTATAGACCCTGGTCTAAAGTAGTGCCCTCAGTCCTATAGACCCTGGTCTAAAGTAGTGCCCTCAGTCCTATAGACCCTGGTCTAAAGTAGTGCCCTCAGTCCTATAGACCCTGGTCTAAAGTAGTGCCCTCAGTCCTATAGACCCTGGTCTAAAGTAGTGCCCTCAGTCCTATAGACCCTGGTCTAAAGTAGTGCCCTCAGTCCTATAGACCCTGGTCTAAAGTAGTGCCCTCAGTCCTATAGACCCTGGTCTAAAGTAGTGCCCTTCGTCCTATAGGCCCTCGTCTAAAGTAGTGCCCTTAGTCCTATAGGTCCTGGTCTAAAGTAGTGCCCTTAGTCCTATAGACCCTGGTCTAAAGTAGTGCCATTAGCCCTATAGGTCCTGGTCTAAAGTAGTGCCCTTCGTCCTATAGGCCCTGGTCTAAAGTAGTGCCCTTAGCCCTATGGGTCCTGGTCTAAAGTAGTGCACTATATATGGAATAGGGTGCCATTTGAGGCACACACAAGTAGGGGTGTGAACGTTTCAAATAGTGATCTTGAACTTTAAGAAAAATCCCTAACAGAAAAACAGTTGTTTTGGTGGCCTAGTGATGGAAGTCAGATCCCGCTGCCTGTTCAATGGTGCTTCTAAACCATCTCCAGAGTCGCGCCCTCAGTCCTATAGACCCTGGTTTAAAGTAGTGCCCTTAGTCCTATAGACCCTGGTCTAAAGTAGTGCCCTTAGTCCTATAGACCCTGGTCTAAAGTAGTGCCCTTAGTCCTATAGGCCCTGGTCTAAAGTAGTGCCCTCAGTCCTATAGACCCTGGTCTAAAGTAGTGCCCTCAGTCCTATAGACCCTGGTCTAAAGTAGTGCCCTCAGTCCTATAGGCCCTGGTCTAAAGTAGTGCCCTCAGTCCTATAGACCCTGGTCTAAAGTAGTGCCCTCAGTCCTATAGACCCTGGTCTAAAGTAGTGCCCTCAGTCCTATAGACCCTGGTCTAAAGTAGTGCCCTCAGTCCTATAGACCCTGGTCTAAAGTAGTGCCCTCAGTCCTATAGACCCTGGTCTAAAGTAGTGCCCTCAGTCCTATAGACCCTGGTCTAAAGTAGTGCCCTTAGTCCTATAGACCCTGGTCTAAAGTAGTGCCCTTAGTCCTATAGACCCTGGTCTAAAGTAGTGCCCTCAGTCCTATAGACCCTGGTCTAAAGTAGTGCCCTCAGTCCTATAGACCCTGGTCTAAAGTAGTGCCCTCAGTCCTATAGACCCTGGTCTAAAGTAGTGCCCTTAGTCCTATAGACCCTGGTCTAAAGTAGTGCCCTTAGTCCTATAGACCCTGGTCTAAAGTAGTGCCCTTAGTCCTATAGACCCTGGTCTAAAGTAGTGCCCTTAGTCCTATAGACCCTGGTCTAAAGTAGTGCCCTTAGTCCTATAGACCCTGGTCTAAAGTAGTGCCCTCAGTCCTATAGACCCTGGTCTAAAGTAGTGCCCTTAGTCCTATAGACCCTGGTCTAAAGTAGTGGCCTCAGTCCTATAGACCCTGGTCTAAAGTAGTGCCCTTAGTCCTATAGACCCTGGTCTAAAGTAGTGGCCTCAGTCCTATAGACCCTGGTCTAAAGTAGTGCCCTTAGTCCTATAGACCCTGGTCTAAAGTAGTGGCCTCAGTCCTATAGACCCTGGTCTAAAGTAGTGCCCTCAGTCCTATAGACCCTGGTCTAAAGTAGTGCCCTCAGTCCTATAGACCCTGGTCTAAAGTAGTGCCCTCAGTCCTATAGACCCTGGTCTAAAGTAGTGCCCTCAGTCCTATAGACCCTGGTCTAAAGTAGTGCCCTCAGTCCTATAGACCCTGGTCTAAAGTAGTGCCCTCAGTCCTATAGACCCTGGTCTAAAGTAGTGCCCTCAGTCCTATAGACCCTGGTCTAAAGTAGTGCCCTCAGTCCTATAGACCCTGGTCTAAATTAGTGCCCTCAGTCCTATAGACCCTGGTCGAAAGTAGTGCCCTTAGCCCTATAGGTCCTGGTCTAAATTAGTGCCCTCAGTCCTATAGACCCTGGTCTAAAGTAGTGCCCTCAGTCCTATAGACCCTGGTCTAAAGTAGTGCCCTCAGTCCTATAGACCCTGGTCTAAAGTAGTGCCCTCAGTCCTATAGACCCTGGTCTAAAGTAGTGCCCTCAGTCCTATAGACCCTGGTCTAAAGTAGTGCCCTCAGTCCTATAGACCCTGGTCTAAAGTAGTGCCCTCAGTCCTATAGACCCTGGTCTAAAGTAGTGCCCTTAGTCCTATAGACCCTGGTCTAAAGTAGTGCCCTCAGTCCTATAGACCCTGGTCTAAAGTAGTGCCCTTAGTCCTATAGGTCCTGTTCAATGGTGCTTCTAAACCATCTCCAGAGAAGGTTTCCTGTTGTCATTCAAAAGCCCTTGTGTACCTTTATAGACGAACAGACATGCCGTAGCCTGACACCGCCTGGTATAGAGGTCCTGGATGGCAGGAAGCTTGACCCAAGTGATGTACTGGGCCGTTCGCACAACCCTCTGTAGTGCCTTGCGGTCGGAGGCCGAGCAGTTGCCATTACCAGGCGGTAATACAAACAGGATGCTCTCGATGGTGCAGGTGTAGAACCTTTTGAGGATCTGAGGACCCATGCCAAATCTTTTCAGTCTCTTGAGGGGGAATAGGTTTTGTTGTGCCCTCTTCACAACTGTATTGGTATGCTTGGACTATGTTAGTTTGCTGGTGATGTGGACACCAAGGAACTTGAAGCTCTCAACCTGCTCCACTACAGCCCCGTCGATGAGAATGGGGGCGTGTTCGGTCCTCGTTTTCCTGTAGTCCACAATCATCATCTTTGTCTTGATCTCATTGAGGAAGGGTTGTTGTCCTGGCACCACACGGCCAGGTCTCTAACCTCCCTATAGGCTGTCTCGTCGTTGTCGGTGATCAGGCCTACCACTGTTTTGCCATCGGCAAACTTGATGATGTGTTGGAGTCGTGCCTGGCTGTGCAGTCATGAGTGAACAGGGAGTACATTAGGGGACTGAGCACACACCCCTGAGGGGCCCCTGTGTTGAGGATCAGCATGGCAGATGTGTTGTTACCTACCCTCATCACCTGGGAGCGGCCCGTCAGGAAGTCCAGGATCCAGTTGCAGAGGGAGGTGTTTAGTCCCAGGGTCCTTAGCTTATTGATGAGCTTTGGGGGCACTATGGTGTTGAACGCTGAGCTGTAGTCAATGAATAGCATTTTCATTGGTCTTCCTTTTGTCCAGGTGGGAAAGGGCAGTGTGGAGTGCAATAGAGATTGCATGATCTGTGGATCTGTTAGGACGGGTATGCAAAGTGGAGTGGGTCTAGGGTTTCTGGGATAATGGTGTTGATGTGAGCCATGACCAGCCTTTTAAAGCACTCCATGGCTACAGATGTGAGTGCTACGGGTCTGTAGTCATTTAGGCAGGTTACCTTAGTGTTCTTGGGCACAGGGACTATGGCGGTCTGCTTAAAACATGTTGGTATTACAGACTAAGACAGGGAGAGGTTGAAAATGTCAGTGAAGACACTTGCCAGTTGGTCAGCACATGCTCGCAGTACACATCCTGGTATTCCGTCTGGCCCTATGGCCTTGTGAATGTTGACCTGTTTAAAGGTCTTACTCACATCGGCTGAGGAGAACGTGATCACACAGTCTTCCAGAACAGCTGGTGCTCTCATGCATATTTCAGTGTTATTTGCCTCAAAGCGAGCATAGAAGTAGTTTAGCTCGTCTGGTAGGCTCGTGTCACCGGGCAGTTCTCAGCTGTGCTTCCCTTTGTAGTCTGTAATGGTTTGCAGGCCCTGCCACATCCCACGAGCGTCAGAACCGGTGTAGTACGACTCGATCTTAGTCCTGTATTGACGCTTTGCCTGTTTGATGGTTCGTCGGAGGGCTTTGCGGGATATATTATAAGCTTCCGGGTTAGTCCTGCTTCTTGAAAGCGCCAGCTTTCGCCTTTAACTCAGTGAGGATGTTGCCCGTAATCCATAGCTTCTGGTTGGGGTATGTACATACGGTCACTGTGGGGACGACGTCATCGATGCACTTATTGATGAAGCCAATGTCTGATGTGGTGTCCTCCTCAATGCCATCGGAGGAATCCTGGAACATATTCCAGTCTGTGCTAGCAAAACAGTCCTGTTGCTTAGCAACTGCTTCCTTTGACCACTTTTTTATTGATCTACTCACTGCTGCTTCCTGCTTCAATTTTGCTTGTAAGCAGGAATCAGAAGGATATAATTATGGTCAGGTTTGCCAAATGGAGGGCGAGGAGAGCTTTGTATGCGTCTCCTCATACCCTCGTAAAACTGACTATCCTACCGATCCTGACTTCGCCGATGTCATGTACAAAATAGCCTCCAACGCCCTACTCAGCAAACTGGATGTAGTCTATCACAGTGCCATCCGTTTGGTCACCAAAGCCCCACTGGTCATCCCCAAAGCCAACACCTCCTTTGGTGCCTTTCCTTCCAGTTCTCTGCTGCCAATGACTGGAAGGAATTGCAAAATCACTGAAGCTGGAGACTTATATCTCCCTCTCTAACTTTAAGCATCAGCTGTCAGAGCAGCTTACCGATCACTGTACCCGTACACAGCCCATCTGTCAATAGCACACCCAACTACCTCATCCCCATATTGTTATTTATCTACTTGCTCTTTTGCATCCCAGTATTTCTACTTGCACATCATCATCTGCACATCTATCACTCCAGTGTTCATTTGCTAAATTGTAATTATTTCTTCTCCTCGTTTATGTCACACTGCTTTGTTTTATCTTGTCCAGGTCGCAGTTGTAAATGAGAACTTGTTCTCAACTGGCCTACCTGGTTAAATAAAGGTGAAATAAAAAAATAAAAAATAAAAAAGAGAAGAGAGCAGAACAGAACCATACAGAGCAGAGAAGAACAGAACAGAGCCAAACAGAGCAGAGAAGAACAGAACCAAACAGAGCAGAGAAGAACAGAACAGAGCCAAACAGAGCAGAGAAGAACAGAACAGAACCAAACAGAGCAGAGAAGAACAGAAAAGAGCCAAACAGAGCAGAGAAGAACAGAACAGAACCAAACAGAGCAGAGAAGAACAGAACAGAACCAAACAGAGCAGAGAAGAACAGAACAGAGCCAAACAGAGCAGAGAAGAACAGAACAGAACCAAACAGAGCAGAGAAGAACAGAAAAGAGCCAAACAGAGCAGAGAAGAACAGAACAGAACCAAACAGAGCAGAGAAGAACAGAACAGAACCAAACAGAGCAGAGAAGAACAGAACAGAGCCAAAAAGAGCAGAGAAGAACAGAACAGAACCAAACAGAGCAGAGAAGAACAGAACAGAACCAAACAGAGCAGAGAAGAACAGAACAGAACAGAGCAGAGAAGAACAGAACAGAACAGAGCAGAGAAGAACAGAACAGAACCAAACAGAGCAGAGAAGAACAGAACAGAACCAAACAGAGCAGAGAAGAACAGAACAGAACAGAACCAAACAGAGCAGAGAAGAGCAGAACAGAACAGAACAGAACCAAACAGAGCAGAACAGAACCAAACAGAGCAGAACAGAACCAAACAGAGCAGAACATAACCAAACAGAGCAGAACAGAACAGACCCAAACAGAGCAGAACAGAGCAGAACCAAACAGAGTAGAACATAACAGAACAAAACAGAGCAGAAGAGAACCAAACAGAGCAGAACAGAACAGAACCAAACAGAGCTGAACAGAACCAAACAGAGCAGAACAGAACCAAACAGAGCAGAACAGAACCAAACAGAGCAGAACATAATAGAACCAAACAGAGCAGAACATAACAGAACCAAACAGAACAGAACCAAACAGAGCAGAACAGAACAGAACCAAACAGAGCAGAACAAACAGAGCAGAACAGAGCAGAACAGAACCAAACAGAGCAGAACAGAGCAGAACAGAACCAAACAGAGCAGAACAGAACATAATAGAACCAAGCAGAACAGAACAGAACCAAACAGAGCTGAACAGAACCAAACAGAGCAGAACAGAACCAAACAGAGCAGAACAGAGCTGAACAGAACCAAACAGAGCAGAACAGAACCAAACAGAACAGAACATAACAGAACCAAACAGAGCAGAACATAATAGAACCAAACAGAACAGAACAGAACCAAACAGAACAGAACATAACAGAACCAAACAGAGCAGAACCAAACAGAGCAGAACCAAACAGAGAAGAACCAAACAGAGAAGAACAGAACAGAACCAAACAGAGCAGAACAGACCCAAACAGAGCAGAACAGAGCAGAACAGAACCAAACAGAGCAGAACAGAACCAAACAGAGCAAAACAGAGCAGAACAGAAAGGTGAAGAGGAGATTGATCCCTGATCTGTTTCACCAGTCTTGTGCTTATCTCCCCCACCAGGTGTCTCCTATTTCCTCCATTATCCCCAGTGTATTTATACCTGCTTTTTCTGGTTGTCCGTTGCCAGTTCGTCTTGTTTTGTCAGGTCTTACCAGCGTGTTTCCTGTTTCTCCTGTTCAAGTTCTAGTTTTCTAGTCTTCCCGGTTCCAACCTTTCTGCCTGTCCTGGCCCTGAGCCTGCCTGCCGTTCTGGCCCTGAGCCTGCCTGCCGTTCTAGCCCTGAGCCTGCCTGCCGTTCTGGCCCTGAGCCTGCCTGCCGTTCTGGCCCTGAGCCTGCCTGCCGTTCTAGCCCTGAGCCTGCCTGCCGTTCTGGCCCTGAGCCTGCCTGCCGTTCTGGCCCTGAGCCTGCCTGCCGTTCTGGCCCTGAGCCTGCCTGCCGCTCTGGCCCTGAGCCTACCTGCCGTTCTGGCCCTGAGCCTGCCTGCCGTTCTGGCCCTGAGCCTGCCTGCCGTTCTGGCCCTGAGCCTACCTGCCGTTCTGGCCCTGAGCCTGCCTGCCGTTCTGGCCCTGAGCCTGCCTGCCGTTCTGGCCCTGAGCCTGCCTGCCGCTCTGGCCCTGAGCCTGCCTGCCGTTCTGACCCTGAGCCTGCCTGCCTTTCTGGCCCTGAGCCTGCCTGCCTTTCTGGCCCTGAGCCTGCCTGCCGTCCTGGCCCTGAGCCTGCCTGCCGTCCTGGCCCTGAGCCTGCCTGCCGTCCTGGCCCTGAGCCTGCCTGCCGTTCTGGCCCTGAGCCTGCCTGCCGTCCTGGCCCTGAGCCTGCCTGCCGTCCTGGCCCTGAGCCTGCCTGCCGTCCTGGCCCTGATAGACTCTGTCTTGGACTTATGAACCCCTGCCTGAAAGTGTCCCTATGTTATAATAAATATTCTGAGACCCGAACCATCCGACTCCTGTATCTGCATCTAGGTCAAGTGCTGAGTCGTGACAGAGATGTTCTCAGCTTAAAGTGTATCTTGAATCTGTAGTCCAGGATAAAGAAGGAGAAGGTTCTTACCTTGAAGTGTATCTTCACTCTGTAGTCCACTCCTTCCTTCATGGTGAAACTCTTCTTCTTCAGAGCCTCCGGGTCACCTGCAGGTCAACACCATGACAACGTGAGGTCAACAGATGAGGTTATCACTTCAATATTCAAACACAACAGCCAAACTGCTGATGATATCCATACATTCTCTGTGTCTGGTATCTGACTGTTCTCTGTGTCTGGTCTCTGACTGTTCTCTGTGTCTGGTCTCTGACTGTTCTCTGTGTCTGGTCTCTGACTGTTCTCTGTGTCTCTGACTGTTCTCTGTGTCTCTGACTGTTCTCTGTGTCTGGTCTCTGACTGTTCTCTGTGTCTGGTCTCTGACTGTTCTCTGTGTCTCTGACTGTTCTCTGTGTCTCTGACTGTTCTCTGTGTCTCTGACTGTTCTCTGTGTCTGGTCTCTGACTGTTCTCTGTGTCTCTGACTGTTCTCTGTGTCTCTGACTGTTCTCTGTGTCTGGTCTCTGACTGTTCTCTGTGTCTGGTCTCTGACTGTTCTCTGTGTCTGGTCTCTGACTGTTCTCTGTGTCTCTGACTGTTCTCTGTGTCTGGTCTCTGACTGTTCTCTGTGTCTCTGACTGTTCTCTGTGTCTGGTCTCTGACTGTTCTCTGTGTCTGGTCTCTGACTGTTCTCTGTGTCTGGTCTCTGACTGTTCTCTGTGTCTGGTCTCTGACTGTTCTCTGTGTCTGGTCTCTGACTGTTCTCTGTGTCTGGTCTCTGGCTGTTCTCTGTGTCTGGTCTCTGGCTGTTCTCTGTGTCTGGTCTCTAACTGTTCTCTGTGTCTGGTCTCTGGCTGTTCTCTGTGTCTGGTCTCTGGCTGTTCTCTGTGTCTGGTCTCTGACTGTTCTCTGTGTCTGGTCTCTGACTGTTCTCTGTGTCTGGTCTCTGACTGTTCTCTGTGTCTGGTCTCTGACTGTTCTCTGTGTCTGGTCTCTGACTGTTCTCTGTGTCTGGTCTCTGGCTGTTCTCTGTGTCTGGTCTCTGGCTGTTCTCTGTGTCTGGTCTCTAACTGTTCTCTGTGTCTGGTCTCTGGCTGTTCTCTGTGTCTGGTCTCTGACTGTTCTCTGTGTCTGTTCTCTGGCTGTTCTCTGTGTCTGGTCTCTGACTGTTCTCTGTGTCTGGTCTCTGACTGTTCTCTGTGTCTGGTCTCTGACTGTTCTCTGTGTCTGTTCTCTGACTGTTCTCTGTGTCTGGTCTCTGACTGTTCTCTGTCTCTCTGACTGTTCTCTGTGTCTGGTCTCTGACTGTTCTCTGTGTCTGGTCTCTGACTGTTCTCTGTGTCTGGTCTCTGACTGTTCTCTGTGTCTGGTCTCTGACTGTTCTCTGTGTCTGGTCTCTGACTGTTCTCTGTGTCTCTGATTGTTCTCTGTGTCTGGTCTCTGACTGTTCTCTGTGTCTGGTCTCTGACTGTTCTCTGTGTCTCTGACTGTTCTCTGTGTCTGGGTTCTGACTGTTCTCTGTTTCTGGTCTCTAACTGTTCTCTGTGTCTGGTCTCTGACTGTTCTCTGTGTCTAGTCTCTGACTGTTCTCTGGACAGTGTATTTACAGGGGAAGGGGGAAGAAGAGGAGAGATACATGGAGAGAGATGTAGAGAACAGAGGGAAGGAGGAAGCAGTAGAGATACAAGGAGAGATCAGAGGGAAGGAGGAAGCAGTAGAGATAAAAGGAGAGATGTAGTGAACAGAGGGAAGGAGGAAGCAGTAGAGATAAAAGGAGAGATGTAGAGAACAGAGGGAAGGAGGAAGCAGTAGAGATACAAGGAGAGAACAGAGGGAAGGAGGAAGCAGTAGAGATAAAAGGAGAGAACAGAGGGAAGGAGGGAAGCAGTAGAGATAAAAGGAGAGATGTAGTGAACAGAGGGAAGGAGGAAGCAGTAGAGATAAAAGGAGAGAACAGAGGGAAGGAGGAAGCAGTAGAGATAAAAGGAGAGATGTAGAGAACAGAGGGAAGGAGGAAGCAGTAGAGATACAAGGAGAGAACAGAGGGAAGGAGGAAGCAGTAGAGATAAAAGGAGAGATGTAGTGAACAGAGGGAAGGAGGAAGCAGTAGAGATAAAAGGAGAGAACAGAGGGAAGGAGGAAGCAGTAGAGATAAAAGGAGAGAACAGAGGGAAGGAGGAAGCAGTAGAGATAAAAGGAGAGATGTAGTGAACAGAGGGAAGGAGGAAGCAGTAGAGATAAAAGGAGAGAACAGAGGGAAGGAGGAAGCAGTAGAGATAAAAGGAGAGAACAGAGGGAAGGAGGAAGCAGTAGAGATAAAAGGGAAAGGACAGCACTGATGTGTTGTGGTACACACACACACACACACACACACACACACACACACACACACACACACACACACACACACACACACACACACACACACACACACACAGCCCTGCCCCCTGCCTCCCTAGACCTAGTTTAACAGTAACTCCAGGTATTACCAGTTAACATCAAAGTCACATCAGACAACCATTACACTCTCTCCCTTCCTCCCTCTCTGAAGACAGGATCAGACATTGGTTCTCACTGTGTTTCTCCCTCTCGCTCACCCTCCCTCTCTCCCTTCCTCCCTCTCTGAAGACAGGATCAGACATTGGTTCTCACTGTGTTTCTCCCTCTCGCTCACCCTCCCTCTCTCCCTTCCTCCCTCTCTGAAGACAGGATCAGACATTGGTTCTCACTGTGTTTCTCCCTCTCGCTCACCCTCCCTCTCTCCCTTCCTCCCTCTCTGAAGACAGGATCAGACATTGGTTCTCACTGTGTTTCTCCCTCTCGCTCACCCTCCCTCTCTCCCTTCCTCCCTCTCTGAAGACAGGATCAGACATTGGTTCTCACTGTGTTTCTCCCTCTCGCTCACCCTCCCTCTCTCCCTTCCTCCCTCTCTGAAGACAGGATCAGACATTGGTTCTCACTGTGTTTCTCCCTCTCGCTCACCCTCCCTCTCTCCCTCTCTCCCTCTCTGAAGACAGGATCAGACATTGGTTCTCACTGTGTTTCTCCCTCTCGCTCACCCTCCCTCTCTCCCTCTCTACCTCTCCCTCTCTACCTGGTAAAAACCCACAAGCTGCAGACAGAGAGAACCAGCACATCACACGCAGGTTTATCAGGCATCTCTTTTCCCTCTCTGTCTCTCTCACCCTCTCTGTCTCTCTCAACCTCCCTCCCTCTCTCTCTCTCACCCTCTCTGTCTCTCTCTCTCTCTCTCTCACCCTCTATGTCTCTCTCTCTCTCTCTCACCCTCTCTGTCTCTCTCTCTCTCTCTCACCCTCTCTCTCTCTCTCTCTCTCTCTCTCTCTCTCTCACCCTCTCTGTCTCTCTCACCCTCTCTGTCTCTCTCACCCTCTCTGTCTCTCTCACCCTCTCTCTCACCCTCTCTGTCTCACCCTCTCTGTCTCTCTCACCCTCTCTGTCTCTCTCTCTCTCTCTCTCTCTCTCTCTCTCACCCTCTATGTCTCTCTCTCTCTCTCTCTCTCTCCACCCTCTCTCTCTCTCTCTCTCTCTCACCCTCTCTGTCTCTCTCACCCTCTCTCTCTCTCTCTCTCACCCTCTCTCTCTCAACCTCCCTCCCTCTCTCTCACCCTCTCTGTCTCTCTCTCTCTCTCTCTCACCCTCTCTCTCTCTCAACCTCCCTCCCTCTCTCTCACCCTCTCTGTCTCTCTCTCTCTCTCTCTCACCCTCTCTGTCTCTCTCTCTCTCTCTCTCACCCTATCTGTCTCTCTCAACCTCCCTCCTCTCTCTCACCCTCTCTGTCTCTCTCAACCTCCCTCCCTCTCTCTCTCTCTCTCTCTCACCCTCTCTCTCTCTCAACCTCCCTCCCTCTCTCTCACCCTATCTGTCTCTCTCAACCTCCCTCCCTCTCTCTCACCCTCTCTGTCTCTCTCAACCTCCCTCCCTCTCTCTCTCACCCTCTCTGTCTCTCTCACCCTCCCTCTCTCTCCATCCCTACCCCTCAGTTTTCCTCTCTCTCATTTCGGTCTCATCTTTCCATCAGAAAATCCTTTGACACTATATAGAATAGGTTGTAGAGAGAATGGAGGGGGAACATCGTAGAGGAGGGAGGGAGGTAGCTCCACCCCCTCTCTCTACTATTAAAGATGAAGGAGGAGCATGGTGGTAGCTCCACCCCTCTCTCTACTAGTAATGAGGAGCATGGTGGTAGCTCCACCCCTCTCTACTATTAAAGATGAAGGAGGAGCATGGTGGTAGCTCCACCCCCTCTCTCTACTATTAAAGATGAAGGAGGAGCATGGTGGTAGCTCCACCCCTCTCTCTACTAGTAAGGAGGAACATGGTGGTAGCTCCACCCCCTCTCTCTACTAGTAATGAGGAGCATGGTGGTAGCTCCACCCCTCTCTCTACTAGTAAAGATGAAGGAGGAGCATGGTGGTAGCTCCACCCCCTCTCTCTACTATTAAAGATGAAGGAGGAGCATGGTGGTAGCTCCACCCCCTCTCTCTACTAGTAATGAGGAGCATGGTGGTAGCTCCACCCCCTCTATCTACTATTAAAGATGAAGGAGGAGCATGGTGGTAGCTCCACCCCCTCTCTCTACTAGTAATGAGGAGCATGGTGGTAGCTCCACCCCCTCTCTCTACTAGTAAAGATGGAGGAGGATCATGGTGGTAGCTCCACCCCCTCTCTCTACTAGTAAATATGGAGGAGGAGCATGGTGGTAGCTCCACCCCCTGTCTCGACTAGTAATGAAGAGCATGGTGGTAGCTCCACCCCTCTCTCTACTAGTAAGGAGGAGCATGGTGGTAGCTCCACCCCCTCTCTCTACTAGTAAGGAGGAACATGGTGGTAGCTCCACCCCCTCTCTCTACTAGTAAGGAGGAGCATGGTGGTAGCTCCACCCCCTCTCTCTACTAGTAAGGAGGAGCATGGTGGTAGCTCCACCCCCTCTCTCTACTAGTAATGAGGAGCATGGTGGTAGCTCCACCCCCCTCTCTCTACTCGTAAAGATGAAGGAGGAGCATGGTGGTAGCTCCACCCCCTCTCGCTACTAGTAAGGAGGAGCATGGTGGTAGCTCCACCCCCTCTCTCTACTAGTAAGGAGGAGCATGGTGGTAGCTCCACCCCCTCTCTCTACTAGTAAGGAGGAGCATGGTGGTAGCTCCACCCCCTCTCTCTACTAGTAAGGAGGAGCATGGTGGTAGCTCCACCCCCTCTCTCTACTAGTAAGGAGGAGCATGGTGGTAGCTCCACCCCCTCTCTCTACTAGTAAGGAGGAGCATGGTGGTAGCTCCACCCCTCTCTTTACTAGTAAGGAGGAGCATGGTGGTAGCTCCTCCATAAGCCTTCAATGTCATTTTTAGAGAATTTGGCCGTGCGTCCAACCGGCCTCACAACCGCAGACCACGTGTATGGCGTCGTGTGGGCAAGTGGTTTGCTGATGTGAACGTCCTGTTTATTATCTATTGTCACACCCTGATCTGTTTCACCTGTCTTGTAATTGTCTCCACCCCCCTCCAAGTGTCGCCCATCTTCCCCATTATCCCCAGTGTATTTATACCTGTGTTCTCTGTTTGTCTGTTGCCAGTTCGTCTTGTTTGACCACTCTGCCTGCCGTCCTGTACCTGACCCTGTCTGCCGTCCTGTACCTTACCCTGAGCCTGTCTGCCTTCCTGTACCTGACCCTGAGCCTGCCTGTCATCCTGTACCTTACCCTGAGCCTGCCTGCCATCCTGTACCTGACCCTGAGCCTGCCTGCCATCCTGTACCTGACCCTGAGCCTGCCTATCATCCTGTACCTTACCCTGACCCTGAGCCTGCCTGCCGTCCTGTACCTTACCCTGAGCCTGCCGTCCTGTACCTTACCCTGATCCTGCCTGCCGTCCTGTACCTTACCCTGAGCCTGCCTGCCGTCCTGTACCTTACCCTGAGCCTGCCGTCCTGTACCTTACCCTGATCCTGCATGTCATCCTGTACCTTACCCTGATCCTGCCTGCCGTCCTGTACCTTACCCTGACCCTGAGCCTGCCATCCTGCACCTTACCCTGACGTCCTGTACCTTACCCTGAGCCTGCCGTCCTGTACCTTACCCTGCCGTCCTGTACCTTACCCTGATCCTGCCTGCCGTCCTGTACCTTACCCTGAGCCTGCCTGCCATCCTGTACCTTACCCTGACCCTGAGCCTGCCATCCTGCACCTTACCCTGACGTCCTGTACCTTACCCTGAGCCTGCCGTCCTGTACCTTACCCTGATCCTGCCTGCCGTCCTGTACCTTACCCTGAGCCTGCCTGCCGTCCTGTACCTTACCCTGCCGTCCTGTACCTTACCCTGATCCTGCCTGCCGTCCTGTACCTTACCCTGAGCCTGCCTATCATCCTGTACCTTACCCTGACCCTGAGCCTGCCTGCCGTCCTGTACCTTACCCTGAGCCTGCCGTCCTGTACCTTACCCTGATCCTGCCTGCCGTCCTGTACCTTACCCTGAGCCTGCCTGCCGTCCTGTACCTTACCCTGCCGTCCTGTACCTTACCCTGATCCTGCCTGCCGTCCTGTACCTTACCCTGAGCCTGCCTGCCATCCTGTACCTTACCCTGACCCTGAGCCTGCCGTCCTGTACCTGACCCTGAGCCTGCCGTCCTGTACCTGACCCTGACGTCCTGTACCTGACCCTGAGCCTGCCGTCCTGTACCTGACCCTGAGCCTGCCGTCCTGTACCTGACCCTGACGTCCTGTACCTGACCCTGAGCCTGCCGTCCTGTACCTGACCCTGAGCCTGCCGTCCTGTACCTGACCCTGCCGTCCTGTACCTGACCCTGACGTCCTGTACCTGACCCTGAGCCTGCCGTCCTGTACCTGACCCTGAGCCTGCCGTCCTGTACCTGACCCTGAGCCTGCCGTCCTGTACCTGACCCTGAGCCTGCCGTCCTGTACCTGACCCTGACGTCCTGTACCTGACCCTGCCGTCCTGTACCTGACCCTGCCGTCCTGTACCTGACCCTGCCGTCCTGTACCTGACCCTGCCGTCCTGTACCTGACCCTGCCGTCCTGTACCTTACCCTGACGTCCTGTACCTGACCCTGCCGTCCTGTACCTGACCCTGACGTCCTGTACCTGACCCTGACGTCCTGTACCTGACCCTGCCGTCCTGTACCTGACCCTGACGTCCTGTACCTGACCCTGACGTCCTGTACCTGACCCTGACGTCCTGTACCTGACCCTGACGTCCTGTACCTGACCCTGAGCCTGCCGTCCTGTACCTGACCCTGAGCCTGCCTGCCATCCTGTACCTTACCCTGACCCTGAGCCTGCCTGCCATCCTGTACCTGACCCTGACGTCGTGTACCTGACCCTGAGCCTGCCGTCCTGTACCTGACCCTGAGCCTGCCGTCCTGTACCTGACCCTGACATCCTGTACCTGACGTCCTGTACCTGACCCTGACGTCCTGTACCTGACCCTGACGTCCTGTACCTGACCCTGACGTCCTGTACCTGACCCAGAGCCTGCAGTCCTGTACCTGACCCTGACGTCCTGTACCTGACCCTGACGTCCTGTACCTGACCCTGACGTCCTGTACCTGACCCTGCCGTCCTGTACCTGACCCTGCCGTCCTGTACCTGACCCTGCCGTCCTGTACCTGACCCTGAGCCTGCCGTCCTGTACCTGACCCTGACGTCCTGTACCTGACCCTGAGCCTGCCGTCCTATACCTGACCCTGACGTCCTGTACCTGACCCTGAGCCTGCCGTCCTGTACCTGACCCTGAGCCTGCCATCCTGTACCTGACCTGACGTCCTGTACCTGACCCTGACGTCCTGTACCTGACCCTGCCATCCTGTACCTGACCTGACATCCTGTACCTGACCCTGCCGTCCTGTACCTGACCCTGCCGTCCTGTACCTGACCTGACGTCCTGTACCTGACCCTGCCGTCCTGTACCTGACCTGACGTCCTGTACCTGACCCTGACGTCCTGTACCTGACCCTGACGTCCTGTACCTGACCCTGACGCCCTGAACCGGACCCTGACGTCCTGAACCGGACCCTGACGTCCTGTACCTGACCCTGACGTCCTGTACCTGACCCTGACGTCCTGTACCTGTCCCTGACGTCCTGTACCTGTCCCTGACGTCCTGTACCTGACCCTGACGTCCTGTACCTGACCCTGACGTCCTGTACCTGACCCTGCCGTCCTGTACCTGACCCTGCCGTCCTGTACCTTACCCTGACGTCCTGTACCTGACCCTGCCGTCCTGTACCTGACCCTGACGTCCTGTACCTGACCCTGACGTCCTGTACCTGACCCTGACGTCCTGTACCTGACCCTGACGTCCTGTACCTGACCCTGACGTCCTGTACCTGACCCTGACGCCTGTACCTGACCCTGACGTCCTGTACCTGACCCTGAGCCTGCCGTCCTGTACCTGACCCTGAGCCTGCCGTCCTGTACCTGACCCTGACGTCCTGTACCTGACCCTGAGCCTGCCGTCCTGTACCTGACCCTGAGCCTGCCGTCCTGTACCTGACCCTGACATCCTGTACCTGACGTCCTGTACCTGACCCTGACGTCCTGTACCTGACCCTGACGTCCTGTACCTGACCCAGAGCCTGCAGTCCTGTACCTGACCCTGACGTCCTGTACCTGACCCTGACGTCCTGTACCTGACCCTGACGTCCTGTACCTGACCCTGCCGTCCTGTACCTGACCCTGCCGTCCTGTACCTGACCCTGCCGTCCTGTACCTGACCCTGACGTCCTGTACCTGACCCTGACGTCCTGTACCTGACCCTGAGCCTGCCGTCCTATACCTGACCCTGACGTCCTGTACCTGACCCTGAGCCTGCCGTCCTGTACCTGACCCTGAGCCTGCCATCCTGTACCTGACCTGACGTCCTGTACCTGACCCTGACGTCCTGTACCTGACCCTGCCATCCTGTACCTGACCTGACATCCTGTACCTGACCCTGCCGTCCTGTACCTGACCCTGCCATCCTGTACCTGACCTGACGTCCTGTACCTGAGCCTGCCGATCTGTACCTGACCCTGCCATCCTGTACCTGACCCTGACGTCCTGAACCGGACCCTGACGTCCTGAACCGGACCCTGACGTCCTGTACCTGACCCTGACGTCCTGTACCTGTCCCTGACGTCCTGTACCTGTCCCTGACGTCCTGTACCTGACCCTGACGTCCTGTACCTGACCCTGCCGTCCTGTACCTGACCCTGCCGTCCTGTACCTGACCCTGCCGTCCTGTACCTTACCCTGACGTCCTGTACCTGACCCTGTTGTCCTGTACCTGACCCTGACGTCCTGTACCTGACCCTGACGTCCTGTACCTGACCCTGCCGTCCTGTACCTGACCCTGACGTCCTGTACCTGACCCTGACGTCCTGTACCTGACCCTGACGTCCTGTACCTGACCCTGAGCCTGCCGTCCTGTACCTGACCCTGAGCCTGCCGTCCTGTACCTGACCCTGACGTCCTGTACCTGACCCTGAGCGTGCCGTCCTGTACCTGACCCTGAGCCTGCCGTCCTGTACCTGACCCTGACGTCCTGTACCTGACCCTGAGCCTGCCGTCCTGTACCTGACCCTGAGCCTGCCGTCCTGTACCTGACCCTGACTTCCTGTACCTGACCCTGAGCCTGCCGTCCTATACCTGACCCTGACGTCCTGTACCTGACCCTGACGTCCTGTACCTGACCCTGAGCCTGCCGTCCTGTACCTGACCCTGAGCCTGCCGTCCTGTACCTGACCCTGAGCCTGCCGTCCTGTACCTGACCCTGACGTCCTGTACCTGACGTCCTGTACCTGACCCTGACGTCCTGTACCTGACCCTGCCGTCCTGTACCTGACCCTGACGTCCTGTACCTGACCCTGACGTGTACCTGACCCTGAAGTCCTGACCTGACCCTGACGTCCTGTACCTGACCCTGACGTCCTGTACCTGACCCTGACGTCCTGTACCTGACCCTGGCGTCCTGTACCTTACCCTGCCGTCCTGTACCTGACCCTGAGCCTGCCTGCCGTCCTGTACCTTACCCTGAGCCTGCCGTCCTGTACCTTACCCTGATCCTGCCTGTCATCCTGTACCTGACCCTGAGCCTGCCTGCCATCCTGTACCTGACCCTGAGCCTGCCTATCATCCTGTACCTTACCCTGACCCTGAGCCTGCCTGCCGTCCTGTACCTTACCCTGAGCCTGCCGTCCTGTACCTTACCCTGATCCTGCCTGCCGTCCTGTACCTTACCCTGAGCCTGCCTGTCGTCCTGTACCTTACCCTGAGCCTGCCGTCCTGTACCTTACCCTGCCTGTCATCCTGTACCTTACCCTGATCCTGCCTGCCGTCCTGTACCTTACCCTGACCCTGAGCCTGCCATCCTGCACCTTACCCTAACGTCCTGTACCTTACCCTGAGCCTGCCGTCCTGTACCTTACCCTGATCCTGCCTGCCGTCCTGTACCTTACCCTGAGCCTGCCTGCCGTCCTGAACCTTACCCTGCCGTCCTGTACCTTACCCTGATCCTGCCTGCCGTCCTGTACCTCACCCTGAGCCTGCCTGCCATCCTGTACCTTACCCTGACCCTGAGCCTGCCATCCTGCACCTTACCCTGACGTCCTGTACCTGACCCTGACGTCCTGTACCTGACCCTGAGCCTGCCGTCCTGTACCTGACCCTGAGCCTGCCGTCCTGTACCTGACCCTGCCGTCCTGTACCTGACCCTGACGTCCTGTACCTGACACTGAGCCTGCCGTCCTGTACCTGACCCTGACCCTGACGTCCTGTACCTGACCCTGAGCCTGCCGTCCTGTACCTGACCCTGAGCCTGCCGTCCTGTACCTGACCTTGACTGCCGTCCTGTACCTTACCCTGATCCTGCCTGCCGTCCTGTACCTTACCCTGAGCCTGCCTGCCGTCCTGTACCTTACCCTGCCGTCCTGTACCTTACCCTGATCCTGCCTGCCGTCCTGTACCTTACCCTGAGCCTGCCTGCCGTCCTGTACCTTACCCTGAGCCTGCCTATCATCCTGTACCTTACCCTGACCCTGAGCCTGCCTGCCGTCCTGTACCTTACCCTGAGCCTGCCGTCCTGTACCTTACCCTGATCCTGCCTGTCATCCTGTACCTTACCCTGATCCTGCCTGTCATCCTGTACCTTACCCTGACCCTGAGCCTGCCATCCTGCACCTTACCCTGACGTCCTGTACCTTACCCTGAGCCTGCCGTCCTGTACCTTACCCTGATCCTGCCTGCCGTCCTGTACCTTACCCTGAGCCTGCCTGCCGTCCTGTACCTTACCCTGCCGTCCTGTACCTTACCCTGATCCTGCCTGCCGTCCTGTACCTTACCCTGAACCTGCCTGCCATCCTGTACCTTACCCTGACCCTGCCATCCTGCACCTTACCCTGACGTCCTGTACCTGACCCTGATGTCCTGTACCTGACCCTGAGCCTGCCGTCCTGTACCTGACCCTGAGCCTGCCGTCCTGTACCTGACCCTGACGTCCTGTACCTGACCCTGAGCCTGCCGTCCTGTACCTGACCCTGAGCCTGCCGTCCTGTACCTGACCCTGCCGTCCTGTACCTGACCCTGAGCCTGCCGTCCTGTACCTGACCCTGACGTCCTGTACCTGACCCTGCCGTCCTGTACCTGACCCTGCCGTCCTGTACCTGACCCTGCCGTCCTGTACCTTACCCTGACGTCCTGTACCTGACCCTGCCGTCCTGTACCTGACCCTGACGTCCTGTACCTGACCCTGACGTCCTGTACCTGACCCTGACGTCCTGTACCTGACCCTGCCGTCCTGTACCTGACCCTGACGTCCTGTACCTGACCCTGACGTCCTGTACCTGACCCTGACGTCCTGTACCTGAGCCTGCCGTCCTGTACCTGACCCTGAGCCTGCCGTCCTGTACCTGACCCTGAGCCTGCCGTCCTGTACCTGACCCTGAGCCTGCAGTCCTGTACCTGACCCTGAGCCTGCCGTCCTGTACCTGACCCTGACGTCCTGTACCTGACCCTGCCGTCCTGTACCTGACCCTGCCGTCCTGTACCTGACCCTGCCGTCCTGTACCTGACCCTGCCGTCCTGTACCTGACCCTGCCGTCCTGTACCTTACCCTGACGTCCTGTACCTGACCCTGCCGTCCTGTACCTGACCCTGACGTCCTGTACCTGACCCTGACGTCCTGTACCTGACCCTGCCGTCCTGTACCTGACCCTGACGCCCTGTACCTGACCCTGCCGTCCTGTACCTGACGTCCTGTACCTGACCCTGACGTCCTGTACCTGACCCTGCCGTCCTGTACCTGACCCTGACGTCCTGTACCTGACCCTGACGTCCTGTACCTGACCCTGACGTCCTGTACCTGACCCTGCCGTCCTGTACCTGACCCTGAGCCTGCCGTCCTGTACCTGACCCTGACGTCCTGTACCTGACGTCCTGTACCTGACCCTGACGTCCTGTACCTGACCCTGAGCCTGCCGTCCTGTACCTGACCCTGACGTCCTGTACCTGACCCTGACGTCCTGTACCTGACCCTGACGTCCTGTACCTGACCCTGACGTCCTGTACCTGACCCTGCCGTCCTGTACCTGACCCTGCCGTCCTGTACCTTACCCTGACGTCCTGTACCTGACCCTGCCGTCCTGTACCTGACCCTGACGTCCTGTACCTGACCCTGACGTCCTGTACCTGACCCTGACGTCCTGTACCTGACCCTGACGCCCTGTACCTGACCCTGACGCCCTGTACCTGACCCTGACGCCCTGTACCTGACCCTGAGCCTGCCGTCCTGTACCTGACCCTGAGCCTGCCGTCCTGTACCTGACCCTGACGTCCTGTACCTGACCCTGAGCCTGCCGTCCTGTACCTGACCCTGAGCCTGCCGTCCTGTACCTGACCCTGACATCCTGTACCTGACGTCCTGTACCTGACCCTGACGTCCTGTACCTGACCCTGACGTCCTGTACCTGACCCTGACGCCCTGTACCTGACCCAGAGCCTGCAGTCCTGTACCTGACCCTGACGTCCTGTACCTGACCCTGACGTCCTGTACCTGACCCTGACGTCCTGTACCTGACCCTGCCGTCCTGTACCTGACCCTGCCGTCCTGTACCTGACCCTGCCGTCCTGTACCTGACCCTGAGCCTGCCGTCCTGTACCTGACCCTGACGTCCTGTACCTGACCCTGAGCCTGCCGTCCTATACCTGACCCTGACGTCCCTGTACCTGACCCTGAGCCTGCCGTCCTGTACCTGACCCTGAGCCTGCCATCCTGTACCTGACCTGACGTCCTGTACCTGACCCTGACGTCCTGTACCTGACCCTGCCATCCTGTACCTGACCTGACATCCTGTACCTGACCCTGCCGTCCTGTACCTGACCCTGCCATCCTGTACCTGACCTGACGTCCTGTACCTGAGCCTGCCGATCTGTACCTGACCCTGCCATCCTGTACCTGACCCTGACGTCCCTGAACCGGACCCTGACGTCCTGAACCGGACCCTGACGTCCTGTACCTGACCCTGACGTCCTGTACCTGACCCTGACGCCCTGTACCTGTCCCTGACGTCCTGTACCTGACCCTGACGTCCTGTACCTGACCCTGCCGTCCTGTACCTGACCCTGCCGTCCTGTACCTTACCCTGACGTCCTGTACCTGACCCTGTTGTCCTGTACCTGACCCTGACGTCCTGTACCTGACCCTGACGTCCTGTACCTGACCCTGCCGTCCTGTACCTGACCCTGACGTCCTGTACCTGACCCTGACGTCCTGTACCTGACCCTGACGTCCTGTACCTGACCCTGAGCCTGCCGTCCTGTACCTGACCCTGAGCCTGCCGTCCTGTACCTGACCCTGACGTCCTGTACCTGACCCTGAGCGTGCCGTCCTGTACCTGACCCTGAGCCTGCCGTCCTGTACCTGACCCTGACGTCCTGTACCTGACCCTGAGCCTGCCGTCCTGTACCTGACCCTGAGCCTGCCGTCCTGTACCTGACCCTGACTTCCTGTACCTGACCCTGAGCCTGCCGTCCTATACCTGACCCTGACGTCCTGTACCTGACCCTGACGTCCTGTACCTGACCCTGAGCCTGCCGTCCTGTACCTGACCCTGAGCCTGCCGTCCTGTACCTGACCCTGAGCCTGCCGTCCTGTACCTGACCCTGACGTCCTGTACCTGACCCTGCCGTCCTGTACCTGACCCTGACGTCCTGTACCTGACCCTGACGTCCTGTACCTGACCCTGAAGTCCTGTACCTGACCCTGACGTCCTGTACCTGACCCTGACGCCCTGTACCTGACCCTGACGTCCTGTACCTGACCCTGGCGTCCTGTACCTTACCCTGCCGTCCTGTACCTGACCCTGAGCCTGCCTGCCGTCCTGTACCTTACCCTGAGCCTGCCGTCCTGTACCTTACCCTGATCCTGCCTGTCATCCTGTACCTGACCCTGAGCCTGCCTGCCATCCTGTACCTGACCCTGAGCCTGCCTATCATCCTGTACCTTACCCTGACCCTGAGCCTGCCTGCCGTCCTGTACCTTACCCTGAGCCTGCCGTCCTGTACCTTACCCTGATCCTGCCTGCCGTCCTGTACCTTACCCTGAGCCTGCCTGTCGTCCTGTACCTTACCCTGAGCCTGCCGTCCTGTACCTTACCCTGCCTGTCATCCTGTACCTTACCCTGATCCTGCCTGCCGTCCTGTACCTTACCCTGACCCTGAGCCTGCCATCCTGCACCTTACCCTAACGTCCTGTACCTTACCCTGAGCCTGCCGTCCTGTACCTTACCCTGATCCTGCCTGCCGTCCTGTACCTTACCCTGAGCCTGCCTGCCGTCCTGAACCTTACCCTGCCGTCCTGTACCTTACCCTGATCCTGCCTGCCGTCCTGTACCTCACCCTGAGCCTGCCTGCCATCCTGTACCTTACCCTGACCCTGAGCCTGCCATCCTGCACCTTACCCTGACGTCCTGTACCTGACCCTGACGTCCTGTACCTGACCCTGAGCCTGCCGTCCTGTACCTGACCCTGAGCCTGCCGTCCTGTACCTGACCCTGCCGTCCTGTACCTGACCCTGACGTCCTGTACATGACACTGAGCCTGCCGTCCTGTACCAGACCCTGACGTCCTGTACCTGACCCTGAGCCTGCCGTCCTGTACCTGACCCTGAGCCTGCCGTCCTGTACCTGACCTTGACTGCCGTCCTGTACCTTACCCTGATCCTGCCTGCCGTCCTGTACCTTACCCTGAGCCTGCCTGCCGTCCTGTACCTTACCCTGCCGTCCTGTACCTTACCCTGATCCTGCCTGCCGTCCTGTACCTTACCCTGAGCCTGCCTGCCGTCCTGTACCTTACCCTGAGCCTGCCTATCATCCTGTACCTTACCCTGACCCTGAGCCTGCCTGCCGTCCTGTACCTTACCCTGAGCCTGCCGTCCTGTACCTTACCCTGATCCTGCCTGTCATCCTGTACCTTACCCTGATCCTGCCTGTCATCCTGTACCTTACCCTGACCCTGAGCCTGCCATCCTGCACCTTACCCTGACGTCCTGTACCTTACCCTGAGCCTGCCGTCCTGTACCTTACCCTGATCCTGCCTGCCGTCCTGTACCTTACCCTGAGCCTGCCTGCCGTCCTGTACCTTACCCTGCCGTCCTGTACCTTACCCTGATCCTGCCTGCCGTCCTGTACCTTACCCTGAACCTGCCTGCCGTCCTGTACCTTACCCTGAACCTGCCTGCCATCCTGTACCTTACCCTGACCCTGCCACCCTGACGTCCTGTACCTGACCCTGATGTCCTGTACCTGACCCTGAGCCTGCCGTCCTGTACCTGACCCTGAGCCTGCCGTCCTGTACCTGACCCTGACGTCCTGTACCTGACCCTGAGCCTGCCGTCCTGTACCTGACCCTGAGCCTGCCGTCCTGTACCTGACCCTGCCGTCCTGTACCTGACCCTGAGCCTGCCGTCCTGTACCTGACCCTGACGTCCTGTACCTGACCCTGCCGTCCTGTACCTGACCCTGCCGTCCTGTACCTGACCCTGCCGTCCTGTACCTGACCCTGCCGTCCTGTACCTGACCCTGCCGTCCTGTACCTTACCCTGACGCCCTGTACCTGACCCTGCCGTCCCTGTACCTGACCCTGACGCCCTGTACCTGACCCTGACGTCCTGTACCTGACCCTGACGTCCTGTACCTGACCCTGCCGTCCTGTACCTGACCCTGACGTCCTGTACCTGACCCTGACGTCCTGTACCTGACCCTGACGCCCTGTACCTGACCCTGACGTCCTGTACCTGACCCTGAGCCTGCCGTCCTGTACCTGACCCTGAGCCTGCAGTCCTGTACCTGACCCTGAGCCTGCCGTCCTGTACCTGACCCTGACGTCCTGTACCTGACCCTGCCGTCCTGTACCTGACCCTGCCGTCCTGTACCTGACCCTGCCGTCCTGTACCTGACCCTGCCGTCCTGTACCTGACCCTGCCGTCCTGTACCTTACCCTGACGTCCTGTACCTGACCCTGCCGTCCTGTACCTGACCCTGACGTCCTGTACCTGACCCTGACGCCCTGTACCTGACCCTGACGTCCTGTACCTGACCCTGACGTCCTGTACCTGACGCCCTGTACCTGACCCTGACGTCCTGTACCTGACCCTGCCGTCCTGTACCTGACCCTGACGTCCTGTACCTGACCCTGACGTCCTGTACCTGACCCTGACGTCCTGTACCTGACCCTGCCGTCCTGTACCTGACCCTGAGCCTGCCGTCCTGTACCTGACCCTGACGTCCTGTACCTGACGTCCTGTACCTGACCCTGACGTCCTGTACCTGACCCTGAGCCTGCCGTCCTGTACCTGACCCTGACGTCCTGTACCTGACCCTGACGTCCTGTACCTGACCCTGACGTCCTGTACCTGACCCTGACGTCCTGTACCTGACCCTGACGTCCTGTACCTGACCCTGACGTCCTGTACCTTACCCTGCCATCCTGTACCTGACCCTGAGCCTGCCTGCCGTCCTGTACCTTACCCTGAGCCTGCCGTCCTGTACCTTACCCTGATCCTGCCTGTCATCCTGTACCTGACCCTGAGCCTGCCTGCCATCCTGTACCTGACCCTGAGCCTGCCTATCATCCTGTACCTTACCCTGACCCTGAGCCTGCCGTCCTGTACCTTACCCTGATCCTGCCTGTCATCCTGTACCTTACCCTGATCCTGCCTGTCATCCTGTACCTTACCCTGACCCTGAGCCTGCCATCCTGCACCTTACCCTGACGTCCTGTACCTTACCCTGAGCCAGCCGTCCTGTACCTTACCCTGATCCTGCCTGCCGTCCTGTACCTTACCCTGAGCCTGCCTGCCGTCCTGTACCTTACCCTGAGCCTGCCGTCCTGTACCTTACCCTGCCTGTCATCCTGTACCTTACCCTGATCCTGCCTGCCGTCCTGTACCTTTACCCTGACCCTGAGCCTGCCATCCTGCACCTTACCCTAACGTCCTGTACCTTACCCTGAGCCTGCCGTCCTGTACCTTACCTTGATCCTGCCTGCCGTCCTGTACCTTACCCTGAGCCTGCCTGCCGTCCTGTACCTTACCCTGCCGTCCTGTACCTTACCCTGATCCTGCCTGCCGTCCTGTACCTTACCCTGAGCCTGCCTGCCATCCTGTACCTTACCCTGACCCTGAGCCTGCCATCCTGCACCTTACCCTGACGTCCTGTACCTAACCCTGACGTCCTGTACCTGACCCTGAGCCTGCCGTCCTGTACCTGACCCTGAGCCTGCCGTCCTGTACCTGACCCTGCCGTCCTGTACCTGACCCTGACGTCCTGTACCTGACCCTGAGCCTGCCGTCCTGTACCTGACCCTGACCCTGACGTCCTGTACCTGACCCTGAGCCTGCCGTCCTGTACCTGACCCTGAGCCTGCCGTCCTGTACCTGACCCTGACTGCCGTCCTGTACCTTACCCTGATCCTGCCTGCCGTCCTGTACCTTACCCTGAGCCTGCCTGCCGTCCTGTACCTTACCCTGCCGTCCTGTACCTTACCCTGATCCTGCCTGCCGTCCTGTACCTTACCCTGAGCCTGCCTGCCGTCCTGTACCTTACCCTGCCGTCCTGTACCTTACCCTGATCCTGCCTGCCGTCCTGTACCTTACCCTGAGCCTGCCTATCATCCTGTACCTTACCCTGACCCTGAGCCTGCCTGCCGTCCTGTACCTTACCCTGAGCCTGCCGTCCTGTACCTTACCCTGATCCTGCCTGTCATCCTGTACCTTACCCTGATCCTGCCTGTCATCCTGTACCTTACCCTGACCCTGAGCCTGCCATCCTGCACCTTACCCTGACGTCCTGTACCTTACCCTGAGCCTGCCGTCCTGTACCTTACCCTGATCCTGCCTGCCGTCCTGTACCTTACCCTGAGCCTGCCTGCCGTCCTGTACCTTACCCTGCCGTCCTGTACCTTACCCTGATCCTGCCTGCCGTCCTGTACCTTACCCTGAGCCTGCCTGCCATCCTGTACCTTACCCTGACCCTGCCATCCTGCACCTTACCCTGACGTCCTGTACCTGACCCTGACGTCCTGTACCTGACCCTGAGCCTGCCGTCCTGTACCTGACCCTGAGCCTGCCGTCCTGTACCTGACCCTGACGTCCTGTACCTGACCCTGAGCCTGCCGTCCTGTACCTGACCCTGAGCCTGCCGTCCTGTACCTGACCCTGAGCCTGCCGTCCTGTACCTGACCCTGACGACCTGTACCTGACATTGCCGTCCTGTACCTGACCCTGCCGTCCTGTACCTGACCCTGCCGTCCTGTACCTGACCCTGCCGTCCTGTACCTTACCCTGACGTCCTGTACCTGACCCTGCCGTCCTGTACCTGACCCTGACGTCCTGTACCTGACCCTGCCGTCCTGTACCTGACCCTGCCGTCCTGTACCTGACCCTGACGTCCTGTACCTGACCCTGACGTCCTGTACCTGACCCTGACGTCCTGTACCTGACACTGAGCCTGCCGTCCTATACCTGACCCTGAGCCTGCCGTCCTGTACCTGACCCTGAGCCTGCAGTCCTGTACCTGACCCTGAGCCTGCCGTCCTGTACCTGACCCTGACGTCCTGTACCTGACCCTGCCGTCCTGTACCTGACCCTGCCGTCCTGTACCTGACCCTGCCGTCCTGTACCTGACCCTGCCGTCCTGTACCTTACCCTGACGTCCTGTACCTGACCCTGCCGTCCTGTACCTGACCCTGACGTCCTGTACCTGACCCTGACGTCCTGTACCTGACCCTGCCGTCCTGTACCTGACCCTGACGTCCTGTACCTGACCCTGACGTCCTGTATCTGACCCTGAGCCTGCCGTCCTGTACCTGACCCTGAGCCTGCCGTCCTGTACCTGACCCTGAGCCTGCAGTCCTGTACCTGACCCTGAGCCTGCCGTCCTGTACCTGACCCTGACGTCCTGTACCTGACCCTGCCGTCCTGTACCTGACCCTGCCGTCCTGTACCTGACCCTGCCGTCCTGTACCTGACCCTGCCGTCCTGTACCTTACCCTGACGTCCTGTACCTGACCCTGCCGTCCTGTACCTGACCCTGACGTCCCTGTACCTGACCCTGACGTCCTGTACCTGACCCTGCCGTCCTGTACCTGACCCTGACGTCCTGTACCTGACCCTGCCGTCCTGTACCTGACCCTGACGTCCTGTACCTGACCCTGACGTCCTGTACCTGACCCTGCCGTCCTGTACCTGACCCTGACGTCCTGTACCTGACCCTGACGTCCTGTACCTGACCCTGAGCCTGCCGTCCTGTACCTGACCCTGAGCCTGCCTGCCATCCTGTACCTGACCCTGAGCCTGCCTGTCATCCTGTACCTTACCCTGACCCTGAGCCTGCCTGCCATCCTGTACCTGACCCTGACGTCCTGTACCTGACCCTGAGCCTGCCGTCCTGTACCTGACCCTGAGCATGCCGTCCTGTACCTGACCCTGACATCCTGTACCTGACCCTGAGCCTGCCGTCCTATACCTGACCCTGACGTCCTGTACCTGACCCTGACGTCCTGTACCTGACCCTGAGCCTGCCGTCCTGTACCTGACCCTGAGCCTGCCGTCCTGTACCTGACCCTGACGTCCTGTACCTGACCCTGACGTCCTGTACCTTACCCTGACCCTGAGCCTGCCATCCTGCACCTTACCCTGACGTCCTGTACCTTACCCTGAGCCTGCCGTCCTGTACCTTACCCTGATCCTGCCTGCTGTCCTGTACCTTACCCTGAGCCTGCCTGCCATCCTGTACCTTACCCAGACCCTGCCATCCTGCACCTTACCCTGACGTCCTGTACCTGACCCTGAGCCTGCCGTCCTGTACCTGACCCTGAGCCTGCCGTCCTGTACCTGACCCTGACGTCCTGTACCTGACCCTGAGCCTGCCGTCCTGTACCTGACCCTGAGCCTGCCGTCCTGTACCTGACCCTGCCGTCCTGTACCTGACCCTGAGCCTGCCGTCCTGTACCTGACCCTGACGTCCTGTACCTGACATTGCCGTCCTGTACCTGACCCTGCCGTCCTGTACCTGACCCTGCCGTCCTGTACCTGACCCTGACGTCCTGTACCTGACCCTGACGTCCTGTACCTGACCCTGACGTCCTGTACCTGACCCTGAGCCTGCCGTCCTATACCTGACCCTGAGCCTGCCGTCCTGTACCTGACCCTGAGCCTGCAGTCCTGTACCTGACCCTGACCCTGACGTCCTGTACCTGACCCTGCCGTCCTGTACCTGACCCTGCCGTCCTGTACCTGACCCTGCCGTCCTGTACCTGACCCTGCCGTCCTGTACCTTACCCTGACGTCCTGTACCTGACCCTGCCGTCCTGTACCTGACCCTGCCGTCCTGTACCTGACCCTGACGTCCTGTACCTGACCCTGCCGTCCTGTACCTGACCCTGACGTCCTGTACCTGACCCTGCCGTCCTGTACCTGACCCTGCCGTCCTGTACCTGACCCTGACGTCCTGTACCTGACCCTGCCGTCCTGTACCTGACCCTGACGTCCTGTACCTGACCCTGACGTCCTGTACCTGACCCTGACGTCCTGTACCTGACCCTGAGCCTGCCATCCTGTACCTGACCCTGAGCCTGCCTGCCATCCTGTACCTGACCCTGAGCCTGCCTGTCATCCTGTACCTTACCCTGACCCTGAGCCTGCCTGCCATCCCGTACCTGACCCTGACGTCCTGTACCTGACCCTGAGCCTGCCGTCCTGTACCTGACCCTGAGCATGCCGTCCTGTACCTGACCCTGACATCCTGTACCTGACCCTGAGCCTGCCGTCCTATACCTGACCCTGATGTCCTGTACCTGACCCTGACGTCCTGTACCTGACCCTGAGCCTGCCGTCCTGTACCTGACCCTGAGCCTGCCGTCCTGTACCTGACCCTGACATCCTGTACCTGACGTCCTGTACCTGACCCTGACGTCCTGTACCTGACCCTGACGTCCTGTACCTGACCCTGACGTCCTGTACCTGACCCAGAGCCTGCAGTCCTGTACCTGACGCTGACGTCCTGTACCTGACCCTGACGTCCTTTACCTGACCCTGACGTCCTGTACCTGACGTCCTGTACCTGACCCTGACGTCCTGTACCTGACCCTGACGTCCTGTACCTGACCCTGACGTCCTGTACCTGACCCTGCCGTCCTGTACCTGACCCTGCCGTCCTGTACCTGACCCTGAGCCTGCCGTCCTGTACCTGACCCTGAGCCTGCCGTCCTGTACCTGACCCTGACGTCCTGTACCTGACCCTGAGCCTGCCGTCCTATACCTGACCCTGACATCCTGTACCTGACCCTGAGCCTGCCGTCCTGTACCTGACCCTGAGCCTGCCATCCTGTACCTGACCTGACGTCCTGTACCTGACCCTGACGTCCTGTACCTGACCCTGCCGTCCTGTACCTGACCCTGCCATCCTGTACCTGACCCTGCCGATCTGTACCTGACCCTGCCATCCTGTACCTGACCTGACGTCCTGTACCTGACCCTGACGTCCTGTACCTGACCCTGACGTCCTGTACCGGACCCTGACGTCCTGAACCGGACCCTGACGTCCTGAACCGGACCCTGACGTCCTGTACCTGACCCTGACGTCCTGTACCTGACCCTGACGTCCTGTACCTGACCCTGCCGTCCTGTACCTGACCCTGCCGTCCTGTACCTGACCCTGCCGTCCTGTACCTGACCCTGCCGTCCTGTACCTTACCCTGAAGTCCTGTACCTGACCCTGCCGTCCTGTACCTGACCCTGACGTCCTGTACCTGACCCTGACGTCCTGTACCTGACCCTGACGTCCTGTACCTGACCCTGCCGTCCTGTACCTGACCCTGACGTCCTGTACCTGACCCTGACGTCCTGTACCTGACCCTGACGTCCTGTACCTGACCCTGAGCCTGCCGTCCTGTACCTGACCCTGAGCCTGCCGTCCTGTACCTGACCCTGACGTCCTGTACCTGACCCTGAGCCTGCCGTCCTGTACCTGACCCTGAGCCTGCCTTCCTGTACCTGACCCTGACGTCCTGTACCTGACCCTGAGCCTGCCGTCCTGTACCTGACCCTGAGCCTGCCGTCCTGTACCTGACCCTGACTTCCTGTACCTGACCCTGAGCCTGCCGTCCTATACCTGACCCTGACGTCCTGTACCTGACCCTGACGTCCTGTACCTGACCCTGAGCCTGCCGTCCTGTACCTGACCCTGAGCCTGCCGTCCTGTACCTGACCCTGACGTCCTGTACCTGACGTCCTGTACCTGACCCTGACGTCCTGTACCTGACCCTGAGCCTGCCGTCCTGTACCTGACCCTGACGTCCTGTACCTGACCCTGACGTCCTGTACCTGACCCTGAAGTCCTGTACCTGACCCTGACGTCCTGTACCTGACCCTGACGTCCTGTACCTGACCCTGACGTCCTGTACCTGACCCTGACGTCCTGTACCTGACCCTGACGTCCTGTACCTGACCCTGAGCCTGCCTGCCATCCTGTACCTTACCCTGACCCTGAGTCTGCCATCCTGCACCTTACCCTGATGTCCTGTACCTGACCCTGAGCCTGCCGTCCTGTACCTGACCCTGACGTCCTGTACCTGACCCTGAGCCTGCCGTCCTGTACCTGACCCTGAGCCTGCCGTCCTGTACCTGACCCTGCCGTCCTGTACCTGACCCTGACGTCCTGTACCTGACCCTGAGCCTGCCGTCCTGTACCTGACCCTGAGCCTGCCGTCCTGTACCTGACCCTGAGCCTGCCGTCCTGTACCTGACCCTGAGCCTGCCGTCCTGTACCTGACCCTGATCCTGCCTGCCGTCCTGTACCTTACCCTGATCCTGCCTGCCGTCCTGTACCTTACCCTGAGCCTGCCTGCCGTCCTGTACCTTACCCTGAGCCTGCCTGCCGTCCTGTACCTTACCCTGCCGTCCTGTACCTTACCCTGATCCTGCCTGCCGTCCTGTACCTTACCCTGAGCCTGCCTGCCGTCCTGTACCTTACCCTGCCGTCCTGTACCTTACCCTGAG
This sequence comes from Oncorhynchus keta, assembly GCF_023373465.1. Lineage (NCBI taxonomy): Eukaryota > Metazoa > Chordata > Actinopteri > Salmoniformes > Salmonidae > Oncorhynchus > Oncorhynchus keta. The sequence goes on along the minus strand of NW_026290941.1, from coordinate 6,005 downwards.
CCTGCCTATCATCCTGTACCTTACCCTGACCCTGAGCCTGCCTGCCGTCCTGTACCTTACCCTGAGCCTGCCGTCCTGTACCTTACCCTGATCCTGCCTGCCGTCCTGTACCTTACCCTGAGCCTGCCTGCCGTCCTGTACCTTACCCTGAGCCTGCCGTCCTGTACCTTACCCTGATCCTGCCTGTCATCCTGTACCTTACCCTGATCCTGCCTGCCGTCCTGTACCTTACCCTGACCCTGAGCCTGCCATCCTGCACCTTACCCTGACGTCCTGTACCTTACCCTGAGCCTGCCGTCCTGTACCTTACCATGATCCTGCCTGCCGTCCTGTACCTTACCCTGAGCCTGCCTGCCGTCCTGTACCTGACCCTGAGCCTGCCGTCCTGTACCTGACCCTGCCGTCCTGTACCTGACCCTGACGTCCTGTACCTGACCCTGAGCCTGCCGTCCTGTACCTGACCCTGAGCCTGCCGTCCTGTACCTGACCCTGAGCCTGCCGTCCTGTACCTGACCCTGAGCCTGCCGTCCTGTACCTGACCCTGATCCTGCCTGCCGTCCTGTACCTTACCCTGATCCTGCCTGCCGTCCTGTACCTTACCCTGAGCCTGCCTGCCGTCCTGTACCTTACCCTGAGCCTGCCTGCCGTCCTGTACCTTACCCTGCCGTCCTGTACCTTACCCTGATCCTGCATGCCGTCCTGTACCTTACCCTGAGCCTGCCTGCCGTCCTGTACCTTACCCTGCCGTCCTGTACCTTACCCTGAGCCTGCCTATCATCCTGTACCTTACCCTGACCCTGAGCCTGCCTGCCGTCCTGTACCTTACCCTGAGCCTGCCGTCCTGTACCTTACCCTGATCCTGCCTGCCGTCCTGTACCTTACCCTGAGCCTGCCTGCCGTCCTGTACCTTACCCTGAGCCTGCCGTCCTGTACCTTACCCTGATCCTGCCTGTCATCCTGTACCTTACCCTGATCCTGCCTGCCGTCCTGTACCTTACCCTGACCCTGAGCCTGCCATCCTGCACCTTACCCTGACGTCCTGTACCTTACCCTGAGCCTGCCATCCTGTACCTTACCATGATCCTGCCTGCCGTCCTGTACCTTACCCTGAGCCTGCCTGCCGTCCTGTACCTTACCCTGCCGTCCTGTACCTTACCCTGATCATGCCTGCCGTCCTGTACCTTACCCTGAGCCTGCCTGCCATCCTGTACCTTACCCTGACCCTGAGCCTGCCATCCTGCACCTTACCCTGACGTCCTGTACCTGACGTCCTGTACCTGACCCTGAGCCTGCCGTCCTGTACCTGACCCTGACGTCCTGTACCTGACCCTGAGCCTGCCGTCCTGTACCTGACCCTGAGCCTGCCGTCCTGTACCTGACCCTGCCGTCCTGTACCTGACCCTGACGTCCTGTACCTGACCCTGAGCCTGCCGTCCTGTACCTGACCCTGAGCCTGCCGTCCTGTACCTGACCCTGAGCCTGCCGTCCTGTACCTGACCCTGCCGTCCTGTACCTGACCCTGACGTCCTGTACCTGACCCTGACGTCCTGTACCTGACCCTGCCGTCCTGTACCTGACCCTGCTGTCCTGTACCTGACCCTGCCGTCCTGTACCTGACCCTGCCGTCCTGTACCTGACCCTGCCGTCCTGTACCTTACCCTGACGTCCTGTACCTGACCCTGCCGTCCTGTACCTGACCCTGACGTCCTGTACCTGACCCTGCCGTCCTGTACCTGACCCTGCCGTCCTGTACCTGACCCTGACGTCCTGTACCTGACCCTGACGTCCTGTACCTGACCCTGACGTCCTGTACCTGACCCTGACGTCCTGTACCTGACCCTGAGCCTGCCGTCCTGTACCTGACCCTGAGCCTGCCTGCCATCCTGTACCTGACCCTGAGCCTGCCTGTCATCCTGTACCTTACCCTGACCCTGAGCCTGCCTGCCATCCTGTACCTGACCCTGACGTCCTGTACGTGACCCTGAGCCTGCCGTCCTGTACCTGACCCTGAGCATGCCGTCCTGTACCTGACACTGACATCCTGTACCTGACCCTGAGCCTGCCGTCCTATACCTGACCCTGACGTCCTGTACCTGACCCTGACGTCCTGTACCTGACCCTGAGCCTGCCGTCCTGTACCTGACCCTGAGCCTGCCATCCTGTACCTGACCCTGACATCCTGTACCTGACGTCCTGTACCTGACCCTGACGTCCTGTACCTGACCCTGGCGTCCTGTACCTGACCCTGACGTCCTGTACCTGACCCAGAGCCTGCAGTCCTGTACCTGACCCTGCCATCCTGTACCTGAGCTGACGTCCTGTACCTGACCCTGCCGTCCTGTACCTGACCCTGCCATCCTGTACCTGACCTGACATCCTGTACCTGACCCTGCCGATCTGTACCTGACCTTGCCGTCCTGTACCTGACCTGACGTCCTGTACCTGACCCTGACGTCCTGTACCTGACCCTGACGTCCTGTACCTGACCCTGACGTCCTGAACCGGACCCTGACGTCCTGAACCGGACCCTGACGTCCTGTACCTGACCCTGACGTCCTGTACCTGACCCTGCCGCCCTGTACCTGACCCTGGCGTCCTGTACCTGACCCTGCCATCTTGTACCTGACCTGACGTCCTGTACCTGACCCTGCCGTCCTGTACCTGACCCTGCCGTCCTGTACCTGATCCTGCCGTCCTGTACCTGACCCTGCCGTCCTGTACCTGACCCTGCCGTCCTGTACCTGACCCTGCCGTCCTGTACCTGACCCTGACGTCCTGTACCTGACCCTGAGCCTGCCGTCCTGTACCTGACCCTGAGCCTGCCGTCCTGTACCTGACCCTGACGTCCTGTACCTGACCCTGAGCCTGCCGTCCTGTACCTGACCCTGAGCCTGCCGTCCTGTACCTGACCCTGACTTCCTGTACCTGACCCTGAGCCTGCCGTCCTATACCTGACCCTGACGTCCTGTACCTGACCCTGACGTCCTGTACCTGACCCTGAGCCTGCCGTCCTGTACCTGACCCTGAGCCTGCCGTCCTGTACCTGACCCTGAGCCTGCCGTCCTGTACCTGACCCTGACGTCCTGTACCTGACGTCCTGTATCTGACCCTGACGTCCTGTACCTGACCCTGAGCCTGCCGTCCTGTACCTGACCCTGACGTCCTGTACCTGACCCTGAAGTCCTGTACCTGACCCTGACGTCCTGTACCTGACCCTGACGTCCTGTACCTGACCCTGACGTCCTGTACCTGACCCTGACGTCCTGTACCTGACCCTGACGTCCTGTACCTGACCTGACGTCCTGTACCTGACCCTGACGTCCTGTACCTGACCCTGACGTCCTGTACCTGACCCTGATGTCCTGAACCAGACCCTGACGTCCTGTACCTGACCCTGACGTCCTGTACCTGACCCTGACGTCCTGTACCTGTCCCTGACGTCCTGTACCTGACCCTGACGTCCTGTACCTGACCCTGCCGTCCTGTACCTGACCCTGCCGTCCTGTACCTGACCCTGCCGTCCTGTACCTGACCCTGACGTCCTGTACCTGACCCTGACGTCCTGTACCTGACCCTGCCGCCCTGTACCTGACCCTGGCGTCCTGTACCTGACCCTGCCATCTTGTACCTGACCTGACGTCCTGTACCTGACCCTGCCGTCCTGTACCTGACCCTGCCGTCCTGTACCTGACCTGACGTCCTGTATCTGACCCTGCCGTCCTGTACCTGACCCTGCCATCCTGTACCTGACCTGACGTCCTGTACCTGACCCTGACGTCCTGTATCTGACCCTGACGTCCTGTACCCCTGAGCCTGCCGTCCTGTACCTGACCCTGACGTCCTGTACCTGACCCTGACGTCCTGTACCTGACCCTGAAGTCCTGTACCTGACCCTGACGTCCTGTACCTGACCCTGACGTCCTGTACCTGACCCTGACGTCCTGTACCTGACCCTGACGTCCTGTACCTGACCCTGACGTCCTGTACCTGACCTGACGTCCTGTACCTGACCCTGACGTCCTGTACCTGACCCTGACGTCCTGTACCTGACCCTGATGTCCTGAACCAGACCCTGACGTCCTGTACCTGACCCTGACGTCCTGTACCTGACCCTGACGTCCTGTACCTGACCCTGACGTCCTGTACCTGTCCCTGACGTCCTGTACCTGACACTGACGTCCTGTACCTGACCCTGCCGTCCTGTACCTGACCCTGCCGTCCTGTACCTGACCCTGCCGTCCTGTACCTGACCCTGACGTCCTGTACCTGACCCTGACGTCCTGTACCTGACCCTGCCGCCCTGTACCTGACCCTGGCGTCCTGTACCTGACCCTGCCATCTTGTACCTGACCTGACGTCCTGTACCTGACCCTGCCGTCCTGTACCTGACCCTGCCGTCCTGTGTACCTGACCTGACGTCCTGTATCTGACCCTGCCGTCCTGTACCTGACCCTGCCATCCTGTACCTGACCTGACGTCCTGTACCTGACCCTGACATCCTGTACCTGACCCTGACGTCCTGTACCTGACCCTGACGTCCTGTACATGACCCTGACGCCCTGTACCTGACCTGACGTCCTGTACCTGACCTGACGTCCTGTACCTGACCCTGACGTCCTGTACCTGACCCTGCCGTCCTGTACCTGACCCTGAGCCTGCTGTCCTGTACCTGACCTGACGTCCTGTACCTGACCTGACGTCCTGTACCTGACCCTGACGTCCTGTACCTGACCCTGCCATCTTGTACCTGACGTCTTGTACCTGACCCTGCCGTCCTGTACCTGACCCTGCCGTCCTGTACCTGACCTGACGTCCTGTACCTGACCCTGCCGTCCTGTACCTGACCCTGCCGTCCTGTACCTGACCTGACGTCCTGTACCTGACCCTGACGTCCTGTACCTGACCCTGACGTCCTGTACCTGACCCTGACGTCCTGTACCTGACCCTGACGTCCTGAACCTGACCCTGACGTCCTGTACCTGACCCTGACGTCCTGTACCTGACCCTGACGTCCTGTACCTGACCCTGACGTCCTGTACCTGACCCTGACGTCCTGTACCTGACCCTGCCGTCCTGTACCTGACCCTGCCGTCCTGTACCTGACCCTGCCGTCCTGTACCTGACCCTGAGCCTGCCGTCCTGTACCTGACCCTGAGCCTGCCGTCCTGTACCTGACCCTGAGCCTGCCGTCCTGTACCTGACCCTGACGTCCTGTACCTGACCCTGACGTCCTGTACCTGACCCTGCCGTCCTGTACCTGACCTTGAGCCTGCCGTCCTGTACCTGACCCTGAGCCTGCCGTCCTGTACCTTACCCTGACGTCCTGTACCTGACCCTGTCGTCCTGTACCTTACCCTGACGTCCTGTACCTGACCCTGACGTCCTGTACCTGACCCTGACGTCCTGTACCTGACCCTGACGTCCTGTACCTGACCCTGACGTCCTGTACCTGACCCTGACGCCCTGTACCTGACCCTGAAGTCCTGAACCTGACCCTGACGTCCTGTACCTGACCCTGACGTCCTGTACCTGTCCCTGACGTCCTGTACCTGACCCTGACGTCCTGTACCTGACCCTGCCGTCCTGTACCTGACCCTGCCGTCCTGTACCTGAGCCTGCCGTCCTGTACCTGACCCTGAGCCTGCCGTCCTGTACCTGACCCTGACGTCCTGTACCTGACCCTGACGTCCTGTACCTGACCCTGTACCTGCCGTCCTGTACCTGACCCTGACGTCCTGTACCTGACCCTGACGTCCTGTACCTGACCCTGACGTCCTGTACCTGACCCTGACGTCCTGTACCTGAACCTGACGTCCTGTACCTGAACCTGACGTCCTGTACCTGACCTGACGTCCTGTACCTGACCTGACGTCCTGTACCTGACCCTGTACGACCTCCTGTACCTGACCTGACCCTGACCCTGACGTCCTGTACCTTACCCCTGACGTCCTGTACCTGACCTGACGTCCTGTACCTGACCCTGACGTCCTGTACCTGACCTGATG
>NW_026290940.1:215000-236745 GCF_023373465.1 Oncorhynchus keta | reverse complement strand
CCTCATCTGTCCATCATCCATTCACCCCAGCCATCTGTTTTATGTTCTTCCATTCATCCCTCTGTCCATCATCCATTCATTGTTTTATGGAGGGTTACTGTTCATCCATTCACCCCAGCCACCTGTTGTTCTCCTTGTTTTATGGAGGGTTACTCATCCATTCATCCCTCATCTGTCCATCATCCATTCACCCCAGCCACCTGTTGTTCTCCAGCCATCTGTTGTTGTTTTTCATTGTTTTATGGAGGGTTACTCATCCATTCACCCTCCATCATCCATTCACCCAGCCACCTGTTGTTCTCCTTGTTTTATGGAGGTTACTCATCCATTCATCCCTCATCTGTCCATCATCCATTCACCCCAGCCACCTGTTGTTCTCCTTGTTTTATGGACAGTTACTCATCCATTCATCCCTCATCATGTTCCATCATCATCCATTCACCCCAGCCATCTGTTGTTCTCCTTGTTTTATGGAGGGTTACTCATCCATTCATCCCTCATCTGTCCATCATCCATTCACCCCAGCCATCTGTTGTTCTTCATTGTTTCATGGAGGGTTACTCATCCATTCATCCCTCATCTGTCCATCATCCATACGTCCCAGCCATCTGTTGTTTTTCATTGTTTTATGGAGGGTTACTCATCCATTCACCCTCATCTGTCCATCATCCATTCACCCCAGCCATCTGTTGTTCTTCATTGTTTTATGGAGGGTTACTCATCCATTCACCCTCATCTGTCCATCATCCATTCACCCCAGCCATCTGTTGTTCTTCATTGTTTTATGGAGGGTTACTCATCCATTCATCCCTCATCTGTCCATCATCCATTCACCCCAGCCATCTGTTGTTCTTCATTGTTTTATGGAGGGTTACTCATCCATTCATCCCTCATCTGTCCATCATCCATTCACCCCAGCCATCTGTTCTTCCATTCATCCCTCATATGTTTTATGGATGGAGTTACTCATCCATTGTCCATCCCTCATCTGTCCATCATCCATTCATCCCCAGCCATCTGTTGTTCTTCATTGTTTTATGGAGGGTTACTCATCCATTCATCCCTCATCTGTCCATCATCCATTCACCCCAGCCATCCTGTTGTTCTCCTTGTTTTATGGAGGTTACTCATCCATTCATCCCTCATCTGTCCATCATCCATTCACCCCAGCCATCTGTTGTTCTCATTGTTTTATGGAGGTTACTCATCCATTCATCCCTCATCTGTCCATCATCCATACACCCCAGCCATCTGTTGTTGTTCATTGTTTTATGGAGGGTTACTCATCCCTCATCTGCCATCATCCATTCTGTCTGTTGTTCATTGTTTTATGTCCCATCCATTCATCCCTCATCTGTCCATCATCCATTCACAGCCATCTGTTGTTTTTCATTGTTTTATGGACAGTTACTCATCCATTTATCCCTCCATCTGTTGTTTTCATTGTTTTATGGAGGGTTACTCATCCATCGTCCCAGCCATCTGTTGTTTTTCATTGTTTTATGGAGGTTACTCATCCATACGTCATCCTGTCTGTCCCCATACGTCCCAGCCATCTGTTGTTTTCATTGTTTTATGGACAGTTACTCATCCATACGTCCATCTTACTCATCCATACGTCCCAGCCATCTGTTGTTTTTCATTGTTTTATGGACAGTTACTCATCCATTCACCTCATCTGTCCATCATCCATTCACCCCAGCCATCTGTTGTTCTTCATTGTTTTATGGAGGGTTACTCATCCATTCATCCCTCATCTGTCCATCATCCATACGTCCCAGCCATCTGTTGTTTTCATTGTTTTATGGACAGTTACTCATCCATTCACCCCAGCCATCTGTTGTTCTTCATTGTTTTATGGAGGGTTACTCATCCATTCATCCCTCATCTGCCATCATGTTGTTGTTCATTGTTTTATGGAGGGTTACTCATCCATTCATCCCTCATCATCCATTCACCCCAGCCACCTGTTGTTCTCCTTGTTTTATGGAGGGTTACTCATCCATCATCCCATCCATTGTTTTTATGGAGGGTTACTCATCCATTCACCCTCATCTGTCCATCCATTCACCCAGCCATCTGTTGTTCTTCATTGTTTTATGGAGGGTTACTCATCCATTCATCCCTCATCTGTCCATCATCCATTCACCCCAGCCATCTGTTGTTTTTCATTGTTTTATGGAGGGTTACTCATCCATTCATCCCTCATCTGTCCCAGCCATCTGTTGTTCTTCATTGTTTTATGGACAGTTACTCATCCATTCATCCCTCATCTGTCCATCCATTCACCCCAGCCATCTGTTGTTTTTTCCTTGTTTTATGGAGGTTACCATCCATTCACTGTCCATCATCCATTCACCCCAGCCATCTGTTGTTCTTCATTGTTTTATGGAGGGTTCATCCATTCATCCCTCATCTGTCCATCATCCATTCACCCCAGCCATCTGTTGTTTCTCATTGTTTTATGGAGGTTACTCATCCATTCATCCCAGCCATCTGTCCATCATCCATTCACCCCAGCCATCTTTGTTCTCCTCATTGTCCATTCCATTCACCCCAGCCATCTGTTGTTCTCCTTGTTTTATGGAGTTACTCATCCATACCCTCATCTGTCCCAGCCATCTGTTGTTTTTCATTGTTTTATGGAGGGTTACTCATCCATTTATCCCTCATCGTCCCAGCCATCTGTTGTTTTCCTTGTTTTATGGAGGGTTACTCATCCATTCATCCCTCATCTGTCCATCATCCATTCACCCCAGCCATCTGTTGTTTTCCTTGTTTTATGGACAGTTACTCATCCATTCCATCCCTCATCTGTCCATCATGGAGGGTTACCATCCACCCCAGCCATCTGTTGTTCTTTCATTGTTTTATGAGGGGTTACTCATCCATTCACCATCCATCATCGTTCCCCCAGCCATCTGTTGTTCTTCATTGTTTTATGGACAGTTACTCATCCATACACCCTCATCTGTCCATCATCCATACGTCCCATCTGTTGTTTTTCATTGTTTTATGGAGGGTTACTCATCCATACGTCCCAGCCATCTGTTGTTTCTCATTGTTTTTCATGGAGGAGTTACTCATCCATACGTCCCAGCCATCTGTTGTTTTTCATTGTTTTATGGAGGGTTACTCATCCATACGTCCCAGCCATCTGTTGTTTTTCATTGTTTTATGGAGGGTTACTCATTGTTTTATTGTTTTAGGTTACTCATCCATTCGTCCCAGCCATCTGTTGTTTTTCATTGTTTTATGGAGGTTTATCCATTCATCCCAGCCATCTGAGGGTTACTCATCCATACGTCCCAGCCATCTGTTGTTTTTCATTGTTTTATGGAGGGTTACTCATCCATACGTCCCAGCCATCTGTTGTTTTCATTGTTTTATGGAGGTTACTCATCCATCCCCTCATCTCCATCATCCATTCACCCCAGTCTGTTGTTCTTCATTGTTTTATGGACAGTTACTCATCCATTCATCCCTCATCTGTCCATCATCCATACGTCCCAGCCATCTGTTGTTTTTCATTGTTTTATGGATCTCATCCATGGTCCCAGCCATCTGTTGTTTCATTATAAACCTCCCATATCTGTTGTTTTCATTGTTTTAACCGATCTGTATCCATACGTCCCAGCCATGTAGATCTCATACTCCCAGCCATGGTCCCAGTTTTATGGAGGGTTACTCATCCATCAGCCATTGTTGTTTCATTGTTTTATGGAGGGTTACTCATCCATCTCCCATCATTTGGATCTGTTGTTTCTCATTGTTTTATGGAGGACTCAGGGTTATCATCCATGCCCAGGTCCCTGTTGTTTTTCATTGTTTTATGGAGGGTTTCATCCATATCCCTCATCTGTCCATCATCCATTCACCCCAGCCATCTGTTGTTCTTCATTGTTTTATGGACAGTTACTCATCCATTCACCCTCATCTGTCCATCTCCACTGCCATCTGTTGTTTCATTGATCTCCCATGCCCAGCCATCTGGTTTTTCCCAGGGGTTTCATTATAAACCTCATTGTTTTAGGATCACAACCGCCATTACTGTTTTAGATCTCCTGCTGGTCCCAGGGAGGGTTTCATTATAAACCTCATTGTTTTAGGATCATAACCGATTACTGTTTCTCAGATCTCCTGCTGGTCCCAGGGTTTCATTATAAACCTCATTGTTTTAGGATCACAACCGATTACTGTAGATCTCCTGCTGGTCCCAGGGGTTTCATTATTAACCTCATAGGACCATAACCGATTACTGTAGATCTCCTGCTGGTCCCAGGGGTTTCATTATAAACCTCATAGGATCATAACCGATTACTGTAGATCTCCTGCTGGTCCCAGGGGTTTCATTATAAACCTCATAGGATCATAACCGATTACTGTAGATCTCCTGCTGGTCCCAGGGGTTTCATTATAAACCTCATAGGATCATAACCGATTACTGTAGATCTCCTGCTGGTCCCAGGGGTTTCATTATAAACCTCATAGGATCACAACCGATTACTGTAGATCTCCTGCTGGTCCCAGGGGTTTCATTATAAACCTCATAGGATCATAACCGATTACTGTAGATCTCCTGCTGGTCCCAGGGTTTCATTATAAACCTCATAGGATCACAACCGATTACTGTAGATCTCCTGCTGGTCCCAGGGGTTTCATTATAAACCTCATAGGATCACAACCGATTACTGTAGATCTCCTGCTGGTCCCAGGGGTTTCATTATAAACCTCATAGGATCACAACCGATTACTGTAGATCTCCTGCTGGTCCCAGGGGTTTCATTATAAACCTCATAGGATCATAACCGATTACTGTAGATCTCCTGCTGGTCCCAGGGGTTTCATTATAAACCTCATAGGATCACAACCGATTACTGTAGATCTCCTGCTGGTCCCAGGGGTTTCATTATAAACCTCATAGGATCATAACCGATTACTGTAGATCTCCTGCTGGTCCCAGGGGTTTCATTATAAACCTCATAGGATCACAACCGATTACTGTAGATCTCCTGCTGGTCCCAGGGGTTTCATTATAAACCTCATAGGATCATAACCGATTACTGTAGATCTCCTTCTGGTCCCAGGGGTTTCATTATAAACCTCATAGGATCATAACCGATTAGGGTTTCTTATAAACCTCATAGTAACCAATTATCTCCTTCTGGTCCCAGGGGTTTCATTATAAACCTCATAGGATCATAACCCGATTACTGTAGATCTCCTGCTGGTCCCAGGGTTTCATTATAAACCTCATAGGATCACAACCGATTACTGTAGATCTCCTTCTGGTCCCAGGGGTTTCATTATAAACCTCATAGGATCACAACCGATTACTGTAGATCTCCTTCTGGTCCCAGGGGTTTCATTATAAACCTCATAGGATCACAACCGATTACTGTAGATCTCCTTCTGGTCCCAGGGTTTCATTATAAACCTTTCATTATAAACCTCATAGGATCACAACCGATTACTGTTGATCTCCTTCTGGTCCAAGGGGTTTCATTATAAACCTCATAGGATCACAACCGATTACTGTAGATCTCCTGCTGGTCCCAGGGGTTTCATTATAAACCTCATAGGATCACAACCGATTACTGTTGATCTCCTTCTGGTCCAAGGGGTTTCATTATAAACCTCATAGGATCACAACCGATTACTGTAGATCTCCTGCTGGTCCCAGGGGTTTCATTATAAGCCTCATAGGATCACAACCGATTCCAAGCCATAGGCTCTCCATTATCCACATTGCAATGTATTGGACAAAGTGATTTGCTAGTGTGGATATAGGAACGTAGCAATATACTTTACAGCAGAGATCAAAGCAAGTCAGGCACCACTACATGAATATTTGAAAGTCCTCTACTGCACGTTACATTATGAACAGCTGTAAGGCCTCGTGTAGTTCAAACAGAACAGACATCCATCAGCCACGGAATGAAAAACAAAAACGATATATTATTTTGTCATCTGAAAGGACACAACGTGTTGCTTTAGAGAGATAACTCAAATCCTACCGGTTGTTCTGTTGTCTATTGTCACCAGTTGCTGACTCATTTCATTTCATGACAGATATCAGAATAACAGGAACTAATGATAATGACATTTTACATATTCTCTCCTTTTAACAATGGAACACGTGATGATGTCATGGGAATGTTCCCTGAATATAAATGACTCAACAACGGAACACATCATGGGAATGTTCCAGAATAGAAATGACTCAACAATGGAACACGTGATGATGTCATGGGAATGTTCAAGAATAGAAATGACTCAACAATGGAACACGTGATGATGTCATGGGAATGTTCCCTGAATAGAAATGACTCAACAATGGAACACGTGATGATGTCATGTTCCAGAATAGAATGTTCCAGAATAGAAATGACTCAACAATGGAACACGTCATGGGAATGTTCCCTGAATAGAAATGACTCAACAATGGAACACGTGATGATGTCATGGGAATGTTCCCTGAATAGAAATGACTCAACAATGGAACACGTGATGATGTCATGGGAATGTTCCCTGAATAGAAATGACTCAACAATGGAACACGTGATGATGTCATGGGAATGTTCCTGAATAGAAATGACTCAACAATGGAACACGTGATGATGTCATGGGAATGTTCCAGAATAGAAATGACTCAACAATGGAACACGTCATGGGAATGTTCCCTGAATAGAAATGACTCAACAACGGAACAAGTGATGATGTCATGGGAATGTTCCCTGAATAGAAATGACTCAACAATGGAACACGTGATGATGTCATGGGAATGTTCCAGAATAGAAATGACTCAACAATGGAACACATGATGATGTCATGGGAATGTTCCTGAATAGAAATGACTCAACAACGGAACAAGTGATGATGTCATGGGAATGTTCCTGAATAGAAATGACTCAACAATGGAACACGTGATGATGTCATGGGAATGTTCCTGAATAGAAATGACTCAACAATGGAACACGTGATGATGTCATGGGAATGTTCCCTGAATAGAAATGACTTCCCTGAATGAACCCTGTGGAGGAATTAGAATGAATAGGATCATGGGAATGTTCCCTGAATAGAATGACTCAACAATGGAACACGTGATGATGTCATGGGAATGTTCCTGAATAGAAATGACTCAACAAATGGACACGTGCCATGGTGTTCCCTGAATAGAAATGACTCAACAATGGAACACGTGATGATGTCAATGGGAATGTTCCCTGAATAGAAATGACTCAACAATGGGTTGGTCCCGTGAGGAGGTCAATACTGGGAATGTTCCCTGAATAGAAATGACTCAACAATGGAACACGTGATGGATGTCAATGGGAATGTTCCCTGAATCAATACTGCCTGGTTGGTCAACTGTGAAGGGGAGTCAATGATGCCTGGTTGATCCCTGTGTAGGAGGTCAATACTGCCTGGTTGATCCCTGTGTAGGAGGTCAATACTGCCTGGTTGATCCCTGTGTAGGAGGTCAATACTGCCTGGTTGATCCCTGTGTAGGAGGTCAATTGGTTGATCCCTGTGTAGGAGGTCAATACTGCCTGGTTGATCCCTGTGTAGGAGGTCAATACTGCCTGGTTGATCCCTGTGTAGGAGGTCAATACTGCCTGGTTGATCCCTGTGTAGGAGGTCAATACTGCCTGGTTGATCCCTGTGTAGGAGGTCAATACTGCCTGGTTGATCCCTGTGTAGGAGGTCAATACTGCCTGGTTGATCCCTGTGTAGGAGGTCAATACTGCCTGGTTGATCCCCCTGTGTAGGAGGTCAATACTGCCTGGTTGATCCCTGTGTAGGAGGTCAATACTGCCTGGTTGATCCCTGTGTAGGAGGTCAATACTGCCTGGTTGGTCACTGTGTAGGAGGTCAATACTGCCTGGTTGATCCCTGTGTAGGAGGTCAATACTGCCTGGTTGATCCCTGTGTAGGAGGTCAATACTGCCTGGTTGATCCCTGTGTAGGAGGTCAATACTGCCTGGTTGATCCCTGTGGAGGAGGTCAATACTGCCTGGTTGATCCCTGTGTAGGAGGTCAATACTGCCTGGTTGATCCCTGTGGAGGAGGTCAATACTGCCTGGTTGATCCCTGTGTAGGAGGTCAATACTGCCTGGTTGATCCCTGTGTAGGAGGTCAATACTGCCTGGTTGATCCCTGTGTAGGAGGTCAATACTGCCTGGTTGATCCCTGTGTAGGAGGTCAATACTGCCTGGTTGATCCCTGTGTAGGAGGTCAATACTGCCTGGTTGATCCCTGTGTAGGAGGTCAATACTGCCTGGTTGATCCCTGTGTAGGAGGTCAATACTGCCTGGTTGATCCCTGTGTAGGAGGTCAATACTGCCTGGTTGATCCCTGTGTAGGAGGTCAATACTGCCTGGTTGATCCCTGTGTAGGAGGTCAATACTGCCTGGTTGATCCCTGTGTAGGAGGTCAATACTGCCTGGTTGATCCCTGTGTAGGAGGTCAATACTGCCTGGTTGATCCCTGTGTAGGAGGTCAATACTGCCTGGTTGATCCCTGTGTAGGAGGTCAATACTGCCTGGTTGATCCCTGTGTAGGAGGTCAATACTGCCTGGTTGGTCCCTGTGTAGGAGGTCAATACTGCCTGGTTGATCCCTGTGTAGGAGGTCAATACTGCCTGGTTGATCCCTGTGGAGGAGGTCAATACTGCCTGGTTGATCCCTGTGGAGGAGGTCAATACTGCCTGGTTGATCCCTGTGTAGGAGGTCAATACTGCCTGGTTGATCCCTGTGTAGGAGGTCAATACTGCCTGGTTGATCCCTGTGTAGGAGGTCAATACTGCCTGGTTGATCCCTGTTGAGGAGGTCAATAGGGAGACCAGGGAAAACCCTGTGTAGGAGGTCAATACTGCCTGGTTGATCCTGTGGAAACCCAGGTCAACCCACTGCCTGGTTGATCCCTGTGTAGGAGGTCAATACTGCCTGGGAAACTGATCCCACAGTGAAACCTAGGGAGGTCAAAACTGCCTGGTTGAAACCCATGCCTGGGAAACCAGTATTCCCAGCTAAACCTCAGTGAAACCAGAGGGAAACCTCAAAACCCATAGGAAAACCACAGGGAAACCCACAGGGAAACTCACAGGGAAACCCATAGGGAAACCGTTTGGGAAACCCACAGGAAACCTACAGGGAATTCCAAGGGAAACCCACAGGGAAACCCACAGGAAACCCACAGGAAACCTATAGGGAAACTCACAGGAAACCTACAGGAAACCCACAGGAAACCTACAGGAAACCCACAGGGAAACCCACAGGAAACCTACAGGGAAACCTACAGGGAAACCACAGGGAAACCCACAGGAAACCCATAGAGAAACCCACAGGAAACCCACAGGGAAACCTACAGGGAAACTCACAGGGAAACTCACAGGAAACTCACAGGGAAACCCATAGGGAAACCCACATGAAACCTACAGGAAACCCCACAGAGAAACCTGCAGGAAACCCACAGGAAACCCACAGGGAAACCCACAGGAGAAACCTACAGGGAAACCCACAGGAAACTCACAGGGAAACCTACAGGGAAACCCACAGGGAAACCCACAGGGAAACCCACAGGGAAACCTACAGGAAACCCACAGGGAAACCCACAGGGAAACCCACAGGGAAACCTATAGGAAACCCACAGGAAACCCACAGGAAACCCACAGAGAAACCCAGGGAAACCCACAGGGAAACCCACAGGAAACCCACAGGGAAACCTACAGGAAACCCACAGGGAAACCCCACAGGGAAACCCACAGGAAACCTACAGGGAAACCCACAGGGAAACCCACAGGGAAACCCACAGAGAAACCTACAGGAAACCCACAGGGAAACCTAAAGGAAACCCACAGGAAACCTACAGAAACCCACAGGGAAACCCATAGGGAAACCCATAGAAACCCACAGGGAAACCCATAGGGAAACCTCACAGGGAAACCCACAGGAAACCCACAGGAAACCCACAGGGAAACCTACAGGGAAACCCACAGGAAACCTACAGGGAAACCCACAGGGGTAACCCACAGAAACCCACAGGGAAACCTACAGGGAAACCCACAGGAAACCACAGGGAAACCCACAGGGAAACCTACAGGAAAACCCACAGGGAAACCTACAGGGAAACCACAGGGAAACCTACAGGAAACCTACAGGAAACCCACAGGGAAACCCACAGAGAAACCCACAGGGAAACCCACAGGGAAACCTAAGGGAAACTCACAGGGAAGATCACAGGAAACCTATAGGAAACCTACAGGGAACCAAAACCCACAGGGAAACCCAAACCCACAGGGAGACTACATAGGAGACTACACAAGGAAACTACATAGGGAAACCCACAGGGAACACATGGAAACCAAGGGAGACTAGGGGTGCCTACAGAAACCCCTTCAGTCATAAACAAACCTGTCAGGGACGGACAGGGGTACCTGAGGGACAACCAGCCTGTATCTACCAGGACCACAGGGAGATACAGAAACCAGCCTGTACTACAGGAAACCTGCAGGAGACTACATAGGGGACTACAGGACAACCAGCCTAGGAAAACTACAGGAGAAACCCAGGGTAAACACAGACAACCAGCCTGTATCTACCACACCAGGACGAACAGGGTAGTCTACAGACAACCAGCCTGTATCTACCACACCAAGGACGGACAGGGGTAGTCTACAGACAACCAGCCTGTATCTACTAGGGGAATAGGCCGAACAGGGTAGTCTACAGACAACCAGCCTGTATCTACCACACCAAGGACGAACAGGGGTAGTCTACAGACAACCAGCCTGTATCTACCACACCAAGGACGGACAGGGGTAGTCTACAGACAACCAGCCTGTATCTACCACACCAAGGACGAACAGGGGTAGTCTACAGACAACCAGCCTGTATCTACCACACCAAGGACGGACAGGGGTAGTCTACAGACAACCAGCCTGTATCTACCACACCAAGGACGAACAGGGGTAGTCTACAGACAACCAGCCTGTATCTACCACACCAAGGACGAACAGGGGTAGTCTACAGACAACCAGCCTGTATCTACCACACCAAGGACGAACAGGGGTAGTCTACAGACAACCAGCCTGTATCTACCACACCAAGGACGAACAGGGGTAGTCTACAGACAACCAGCCTGTATCTACCACACCAAGGACGAACAGGGGTAGTCTACAGACAACCAGCCTGTATCTACCACACCAAGGACGAACAGGGGTAGTCTACAGACAACCAGCCTGTATCTACCACACCAAGGACGAACAGGGGTAGTCTACAGACAACCAGCCTGTATCTACCACACCAAGGACGGACAGGGGTAGTCTACAGACAACCAGCCTGTATCTACCACACCAAGGACGAACAGGGGTAGTCTACAGACAACCAGCCTGTATCTACCACACCAAGGACGAACAGGGGTAGTCTACAGACAACCAGCCTGTATCTACCACACCAAGGACGAACAGGGGTAGTCTACAGACAACCAGCCTGTATCTACCACACCAAGGACGAACAGGGGTAGTCTACAGACAACCAGCCTGTATCTACCACACCAAGGACGAACAGGGGTAGTCTACAGACAACCAGCCTGTATCTACCACACCAAGGACGAACAGGGGTAGTCTACAGACAACCAGCCTGTATCTACCACACCAGGACGAACAGGGGTAGTCTACAGACAACCAGCCTGTATCTACCACACCAAGGACGAACAGGGGTAGTCTACAGACAACCAGCCTGTATCTACCACACCAAGGACGAACAGGGGTAGTCTACAGACAACCAGCCTGTATCTACCACACCAAGGACGAACAGGGGTAGTCTACAGACAACCAGCCTGTATCTACCACACCAAGGACGGACAGGGGTAGTCTACAGACAACCAGCCTGTATCTACCACACCAAGGACGAACAGGGGTAGTCTACAGACAACCAGCCTGTATCTACCACACCAAGGACGAACAGGGTAGTCTACAGACAACCAGCCTGTATCTACCACACCAAGGACGAACAGGGGTAGTCTACAGACAACCAGCCTGTATCTACCACACCAAGGACGAACAGGGGTAGTCTACAGACAACCAGCCTGTATCTACCACACCAAGGACGAACAGGGGTAGTCTACAGCCTGTACTACCACCACTGAACAGGGGTGTCTACAGACAACCAGCCTGTATCTACCACACCAAGGACGAACAGGGGTAGTCTACAGACAACCAGCCTGTATCTACCATACCAAGGACGAACAGGGGTAGTCTACAGACAACCAGCCTGTATCTACCACACCAAGGACGAACAGGGGTAGTCTACAGACAACCAGCCTGTATCTACCACACCAAGGACGGACAGGGGTAGTCTACAGACAACCAGCCTGTATCTACCACACCAAGGACGAACAGGGGTAGTCTACAGACAACCAGCCTGTATCTACCACACCAAGGACGAACAGGGTAGTCTACAGACAACCAGCCTGTATCTACCACACCAAGGACGAACAGGGGTAGTCTACAGACAACCAGCCTGTATCTACCACACCAAGGACGAACAGGGGTAGTCTACAGACAACCAGCCTGTATCTACCACACCAGGACGGACAGGGGTAGTCTACAGACAACCAGCCTGTATCTACCACACCAAGGACGAACAGGGGTAGTCTACAGACAACCAGCCTGTATCTACCACACCAAGGACGGACAGAGGGTAGTCTACAAACCCACAGCCTGTATCTACCTGAGCCATGCGAACAGGGAGCTCAGTATCAACCATTGGCCCCTAATCTAGTTCACTGCAATTTCAAACTCACAATATTTTACAGATGATGTCCAAGGTGTACTACTCCCACACAGGACAGACGCGTAGTCTACAGACAACCAGCCTGTATCTACCACACCAGGGAAGCGACCAGGATGTGGTCTCTTCCTGTGCCAACAACTGAGTTGTCTGCCAACCAATGCCTGTATCTACATACACCATTATTTATCTCACAGGGTAGTCTATACTGTACAACCAGCCTGTATCTACCACACCAAGGACGTACCAGGGGTAGTCTACAGACATATTCTGTATCTACCAAACCAAGGACGAACAGGGTAGTCTTGGACAACCAGCCTGTATCTACCACTGCATTGTCGAACAGGGGTAGTCTAAGACAACCAGCCTGTATCTACCACACCAGGCGAACAGGGGTAGCTACAGACATCTGCAGCCTGTATCTTAACACAACCATGGACCAAACAGGGGTAGTCTAACAGACCATTAACCAACCTGTATCTGACCACACCATCTGCGAACAGGGTAGTCTGACAGAACAACCAACCTGTATCTACCACACCAAGGATGAACAGGGGTAGTCTACAACCAACCTGTGACCATTATCTACCACACCAAGGACCAAACTGGGGTAGTCTACAGACAACCACTGAACCACGTGACCATTAATTAACATCTGCTAACCTGTATCTACCACAACAACCAGTCAGGACTGTCTGCTAACCAGTATATAAACCCACAACATGATTTCTAACCTGACCATGCTATGTGACCATTAACATCTGCTAACCGTATTGACCATTAACATCTGCTAACCATGTGACCATTAACATCTGCAACCATGTGACCAATAACATCTGCTAACCATTGACCATAACATCTAGTTCACTGCAATTTCAAACTCATCAATATTTTACAGATGATGTCCTCTTCACATCTACTCCCACACAGAGACAGACGCCGTGACAAATTCACAGAAACCGCGACTTCGCTGTTCATCTCCTCCTCCTCAGGTGAAGCAGACTTGGTGATGATCCCTGTCTCTTCCTGTGCTATTAACATACAACTCTCAATCCTGCCATAACAATGCTACTTAATATAATGTTTACATACCCTACATTATTTATCTCATATGTATATTATATACTGCTAACTCATATGTACCATCTCCTAACATCTGCCTAACCTCTGTGACCATCAACTCCATTAACATCTGCTAACCATGTGACCATCATATATGTGACCATATTCTTTATCCCTTTACACTTGTGTCTATAAGGTAGTAGTTTTGGAATTGTTAGCTAGATTACTGTGACCATATTACTGCATTGTCGGAATTAGAAGCACAAGCATTTCGCTAACACTGACGCACTGACATCTGCTAACCGTGTGACCATTAACATCTGCTAACCATGTGACCATTAACATCTGCTAACCATGTGACCATTAACATCTGGTAACCATGTGACCATTAACATCTGCTAACCGTGTGTATGTGACCATTAACATCTGCTAACCATGTGACAATTAACATCTGCTAACCACGTGACCATTAACATCTGCTAACCGTCTGCTGTATGTGACCACTAACATCTGCTAACCATGTGACCATTAACATCTGCTAACCATGTGACCATTAACATCTGCTAACCATGTGACCATTAACATCTGCTAACCATGTGACCATTAACATCTGCTAACCACGTGACCATTAACATTGTTAACCGTGTGTATGTGACCATTAACATCTGCTAACCATGTGACCATTAACATCTGCTAACCATGAGACCATTAACATCTGCTAACCATGTGACCATTAACATCTGCTAACCATGTGACCATTAACATCTGCTAACCATGAGACCATTAACATCTGCTAACCATGTGACCATTAACATCTGCTAACCGTGTGACCATTAACATCTGCTAACCATGTGACCATTAACATCTGCTAACCGTGTGACCATTAACATCTGCTAACCATGTGACCATTAACATCTGCTAACCGTGTGACCAATAACATCTGCTAACCATGTGACCATTAACATCTGCTAACCATGTGACCATTAACATCTGCTTACCATGTGACCATTAACATCTGCTAACCGCTAACCGTGTGACCATTAACATCTGCTAACCATGTGTATGTGGCCATTAACATCTGCTAACCATGTGACCATTAACATCTGCTAACCATGTGACCATTAACATCTGCTAACCGTGTGACCATTAACATCTGCTAACCATGTGACCATTAACATCTGCTAACCGTGTGACCAATAACATCTGCTAACCATGTGACCATTAACATCTGCTAACCATGTGACCATTAACATCTGCTAACCGTGTGACCATTAACATCTGCTAACCATGTGACCATTAACATCTGCTAACCATGTGTATGTGACCAAATAACATTTGATTTGATTTGATTTGATAATCACTATAGATCTGCATCCAAAATGGAACCCTATTCCCTACATACAGGTGTAGGATCTTAATTTGATCCTCCTGGTGTTGCACGAAATGTGAGTGCATTCTAGATTCTAAAAGGTTTCTAAAGTTTGTAATTTCCACTTAGAACATGTAGACTTTATCAAACCCCTACAAAAAAAAAGTGAATTCATTATAATCCATATAATAATTAAACATTTCCTGTTGCTGCAGGATTATTTTCCTGCTGTGAGAAACTGGGTCAAATTAAGCTCCTGCATCTGTGTTAGAGCTGGGACTATAAACCAACAATGATTGCCACTGACCAAACTTATCGCGTGGACATTTGTTGATATATCCTTCATTTAAACGATAAACAACCTACGGGGTTTTACTAGAGAAATGTTCAGTTTGAAATGAAATACATTTGCTAATGTTTGATTGTCAATGGGACAATTGATAGCTACAACATTCAGAGTAGTATAAATGATATGGGGAATATCAAACATAACTATGCTGCATACCACCCTGCGTATGCTGCACCCTAAATGTATTAACTTATCATTGCATACCACCCTGCATACCACCCTGCGCACCACCCTGCATACCACCCTGCATACCACTGCTGGCTTGCTTCTGAAGCTAAGAAGGGTTGGTCCTGGTCAGTCCCTGGATGGGAGACCAGATGCTGCCGGAAGTGGTGTTGGAGGGTCAGTAGGAGACCAGGCTATAATATGTTGGAAGTAATACTCTTTCCTCTGGTCTAAAGCATTATCCCACTGCCCTGTGTAGGGTGCCGTCTTTCAGATGGGACGATAAACGGGTGTCCTGACTTTCTGAGGTCATTAAAGATCCCATGGCACCTTACGTCACTTAGTGCACTTAATAGGGAATAGGGTGCAGCCTTCATCACTATAGGTTCCCTTCAGTACGTTGATGTTCTGGTGTCGTTTGGTCAATTTAAAGTATTGATTGTGGATTTATTTGTGGATGAATGAAACAGTTTTTTTTTCTGGGTGAATTGTAATGTTTTATTTGTGCTTACCATGACTGTGTTTTTGTATCCTAATGTATATGTACAGTTGAAGTCGAACTTTACATAGGTTGGAGTCATTAAAACTCAGTTTTCTACCACTCCACATGTCTTGTTTGTTAACAAACTATAGTTTTGGCAAGTCGGTTAGGACATCTACTTCGTGCATGACACAAGTAATTTTTCCAACAATTGTTTACAGACAGATTATTTCACTTATAATTCACTGTATCACAATTCCAGTGGGTCAGAAGTTTACAAACACTAAGTTAACTGTGCCTTTATACAGCTTGGAAAATTCCAGAAAATTATGTCATGGCTTTAGAAGCTTCTGATAGGCTAATTGAATAATTTGAGTCATTCGTAGGTGTACCTGTGGATGTATTTAAAGGCCTACCTTCAAACTCAGTGCCTCACAAGTCTGGTTCATCCTTGGGAGCAATTTCCAAACGCCTGAAGGTACCACTTTCACCTGTACAAACTATAGTACACAAGTATAAACACCATGGGACCACGCAGCCGTCATACCGCTCAGGAAGGAGACGTGTTCTGTCTCTTAGAGATGAACGTACTTTGCTGCAAAAAGTACAAATCAATCCCAGAACAACAGCAAAGGACCTTGTGAAGATGCTGGAGAAAACAGGCACAAAAGTATATTTTTCCACAGTAAAACGAGTCCTATATCGACATAACCTGAAAGGCCACTCAGCAAGGAAGAAGTCACTGCTCCAAAACTGCCATAAAAGCCAGACTACAGTTTGCAACTGCACATAGGGACAAATATCATATTTTTGAGAAATTTCTGCAAAACAAAAATAGAACTGTTTGGCCACCATCGTATGTTTGGAGGAAAAGAGGCTTGCAAATATCATGGTGGTGGGGGTGCTTTGCTGCATTTTTAGATGGCATCATGAGGAAATGTGGATATATTGAAACAACATCTCAAGACATCAGGCAGGTAGTTGAAGCTTTTGTCAGTAAATACTGGCATGGGAAAATGGCTTAAAGACAAAAAAAGTCAAGGTATTGGAGTGGCCATCACAAAGCCCTGACCTCAAGCAGTCATAAAATACGGGTTGAACTGAAAAGCATTGGAAGCTTGTGGAAGGCTACTTTGCTTCAGTAATACTGGATGTAAACTTCTGACCAACTGGGAGACAAAGAAATCAGGTCATTATCTCTACTATTATTCTGACATTTCATATAATAATGGATGGGAGACAGGAATTGTGAAAAAATTCAGGTCTGCTTTCCGACTGTATATACAGTGTATATTGGTGTATTGTGTTTAATCTGTGTTTTAATAATGGATGGCACATTATTATTATTATTATTTTTAAAGCAATGACTATGCAGATCAGGCAGTTTAGCTTTAGCTAGTTTAGTAATACACAGCAAACAAAGATGGTTTATGGAGAGACAAGCAGGTCTGCTTATGACTAGGATTAATACTGGATGGGAGACTAGGATTATCAGGTCTGCATGGGTTACTAATATGACTAGGATAATACTGGGGATGGACTAGGGTTTTCAGACTAATATGACTAGGTCTGCTTCAGTAATACTGGGGCTGCTATGGGATTATCATCAACTAGACAGCATGTCTGCTTTATCATCAACTAGCATGGGCTGCTAATATGACTAGTTAATACTGGATGGGAGACTAGGATTATCAGCAGGTCTGCTTCAGTAATACTGGATGGGAATAGAATTATCATCAACTAGCAGCAGGTCTGCTTCAGTAATAAACTGGATGGGAGATGGGATGCAGCAGGTCTGCTTCAGTAATACTGGATGGGAGACACCAACTAGCAGGTCTGACTTCAGTAATACTGGATGGGGTTGCTAATACGACTAGTATTATCAACAACTAGCATGGGATGCAGGTCTGCTTCAGTAATACTGGATGGGAGACAAGCAGGTCTGCTTCAGTAATACTCTGGATGGGAGACAAGCAGGTCTGCTTCAGTAATACACCAGAGCAAGGTCTGCTTCAGTAATACTGGATGGGAGACAAGCAGGTCTGCTTCAGTAATACTGGATGGGAGACAAGCAGGTCTGCTTCAGTAATACTGGATGGGACAAGCAGGTCTGCTTCAGTAATACTGATGGGAGACAAGCAGGTCTGCTTCAGTAATACTGATGGGAGACAAGCAGGTCTGCTTCAGATGGGAGACAAGCAGGTCTGCTTCAGTAATACTGGATGGGAGACAAGCAGGTCTGCTTCAGTAAATACTGGATGGGAGACTGAGCAGGTCTGCTTCAGTAATACACCTGCTTCAGATACTGGATCTGCTTCAGTAATACATGATAGAGACAAGCAGGTCTGCTTCAGTAATACTGGATGGGAGACAGCAGGTCTGCTTCAGTAATACTGTCTGCTTCAGTAATACTGGATAGCAGGTCTGCTTCAGACTGGAGGGAGACAGGTCTGCTTCAGTAATACTGGATGGGATACCAGGTCTGCTTCAGTAATACTGGGGAGACAAGCAGGTCTGCTTCAGTAATACTGGATGGGAGACTAGCAGGTCTGCTTCAGATACTGGAGACAAGCAGGTCTGCTTCAGTAATACTGGATGGGAGACAAGTAATACTGGAGGTCTGCTTCAGTAATACTGGATGGGAGACTGCTTCAGTAGCAGGTCTGCTTCAGTAATACTGGATGAGACTAGCAGGTCTGCTTCAGACTGGATGGGATACTAGCAGGTCTGCTTCAGTAATACTGGATGGGAGACAAGCAGAGTAATACTGGAGAGACAAGCAGGTCTGCTTCAGGGATAATACTGGATGGGAGACAAGCAGGTCTGCTTCAGTAATACTGGATGGGAGACAAGCAGGTCTGCTTCAGGGAGACTAGCAGGTCTGCTTCAGTAATACTGATAGGATGCAGGTCTGCTTCAGTAATACAAGGGAGACAGCAGTCTGCTTCAGTAATACTGGATGGGTCTGCTTCAGACAAGCAGGTCTGCTTCAGAATACTGGATGAGACAAGCAGGTCTGCTTCAGTAATACTGGATGGGAGACTGCTTCAGTAATACAGGTCTGTAATACCCCAGAGAGACAAGCAGGTCTGCTTCAGTAAAATACTGGATGGGAGACAAGCAGGTCTGCTTCAGTAATACCCCTGCTTCAGATAGGAGACAAGCAGGTCTGCTTCAGTAATACTGGATGGGAGACTAGCAGGTCTGCTTCAGTAATACTGGATGGGAGACAAGCAGGTCTGCTTCAGTAATACTGGATGGGAGACTAGCAGGTCTGCTTCAGTAATACTGAATGGGATACGAGCAGGTCTGATTCAGTAATACTGGATGGGAGACAAGCAGGTCTGCTTCAGTAATACTGGATGGGAGACAAGCAGGTCTGCTTCAGTAATACTGGATGGGAGACAAGCAGGTCTGCTTCAGTAATACTGGATGGGAGACAAGCAGGTCTGCTTCAGTAATACTGGATGGGAGACTAGCAGGTCTGCTTCAGTAATACTCCAGATAAGAGACAAGCAGGTCTGCTTCAGTAATACTGGATGGGAGACAAGCAGGTCTGAAGCACGGGTACATTTTAATGTTGTTTGTTGTGTTTAGTTAATCATGTTGTCCACATCACATGGACAATAAAGTTTTTCATTTTTAATGTTGTTTGTTGTGTTTAGTTAATCATGTTGTCCACATTACATGGACAATAAAGTTTTTCATTTTAATGTTGTTTGTTGTGTTTAGTTAATCATGTTGTCCACATCACATGGACAATAAAGTTCTAAAGCTAATTTCTGACGGACAAGTGAATAAACAGAACACACTGCCACTTTGGATTGATGCCATCCCCCTCCTAGCTACTCTGTGGGAGTCTGTTAACTAAAACCAGGGTTGATTCTATCCCCCTCCTAGTTACTCTGTGGGAGTCTGTTAACTAAAACCAGGTTTGACTCCATCCCCCTCCTAGTTACTCTGTGGGAGTCTGTTAACTAAAACCAGGGTTGATTCCATCCCCCTCCTAGCTACTCTGTGGGAGTCTGTTAACTAAAACCAGGGTTGATTCCATCCCCCTCCTAGCTACTCTGTGGGAGTCTGTTAACTAAAACCAGGTTTGACTCCATCCCCCTCCTAGCTACTCTGTGGATGTTTCTGCTGTCTAAAACCAGGTTTGACTCCATTCCCCTCCTAGCTACTCTGTGGGTTTCTGCTGTCTAAAACCAGGTTTGACTCCATCCCCCTCCTAGCTACTCTGTGGGTTTCTGCTGTCTAAAACCAGATTTGATTCCATCCCCCTCCTAGTTACTCTGTGGGAGTCTGTTAACTAAAACCAGGGTTGACTCCATCCCCCACCTAGTTACTCTGTGGGAGTCTGTTAACTAAAACCAGGTTTGATTCCATCCCCCTCCTAGTTACTCTGTGGGAGTCTGTTAACTAAAACCAGGTTTGACTCCATCCCCCTCCTAGTTACTCTGTGGGAGTCTGTTAACTAAAACCAGGGTTGATTCCATCCCCCTCCTAGCTACTCTGTGGGAGTCTGTTAACTAAAACCAGGGTTGATTCCATCCCCCTCCTAGTTACTCTGTGGGAGTCTGTTAACTAAAACCAGGTTTGACTCCATCCCCCTCCTAGCTACTCTGTGGGAGTCTGTTAACTAAAACCAGGTTTGACTCCATCCCCCTCCTAGTTACTCTGTGGGAGTCTGTTAACTAAAACCAGGGTTGATTCCATCCCCCTCCTAGCTACTCTGTGGGAGTCTGTTAACTAAAACCAGGTTTGATTCCATCCCCCACCTAGTTACTCTGTGGGTTTCTGCTGTCTAAAACCAGGTTTGACTCCATCCCCCTCCTAGCTACTCTGTGGGTTTCTGCTATATAAAACAAGGTGTGTTCATTCAGGAGACCGTAATTGAAACGACAAAACAACATAACTCATTATGATGCCGGGTCCTCTTTTGGAAGGTAAATCTAAGCAGACGATTGGCCGACTGATTCCATTCCAGAAGGTTATAGTAAAAGAAAAACACAACTTTTCTACCTCTAACTTCCTTCATACTGAACACAGAGACTTACAGATGGTATCCACAAATTCATCTGACTCTTGGTAAGGAGATAAAACTCCTGAAATATTCCTTTAAAGATGGGATCTACGAGTTCATCTGACTTTGGCGAAGTAGATAAAGGGCTTCATTGCCAAATTGCTGAAGTAATTCCTTTCAGAGAGAGAAGCTTCATCTAACGTCTTTAATAAAAGAAACGGTCTGCTCACCAGCTTTATTTCGAAAGGGAAAGACCTCCCGATCAAACAGACTGTTTTCCACTTCCCCCTTTTAGAGCTGGAGGTCTTGGATGACCTCACATGAAGAAGTGTTACTGGGCAGCACAACGATGTGTTCACTTGGACAGACAGATCGCACACGATCGTTGTGCAATGGAGGAGTATCAAAGCCATGAATGCAATACTTCATCGTCTGAAATATAGTCACTACTTCGGGTCCAAGGCATTGAATAATGTTTTGGGGAGGGGTGGGCAATCAATGA
>NW_026290940.1:210000-212500 GCF_023373465.1 Oncorhynchus keta | reverse complement strand
AGAGAGAGGGAGAGACAGAGAGGGGTCAGAGAGAGAGAGAGGTCATAAGAACATCAGCAACCTCATCTTCCACACAAACCATCCCCTGGCATGGCACTACCCCTTTGTTAAGAGAGGGGGTTAACGAGGGGTGGAAACTCAGGATACTTGACAACGAGGACTCTGGGTCAGCTAATATAAACCTCTATAATGTATATAATATATAATGGTACAGGGTAACCACAAAAGGTTTCAGCTGGACTTTCACCTAATCAAAGAATTAGCCCAGCAGGAGAAGCTCTCCCTTGAGAAAGATACCCCCACCCCGAGCAGGTCAGACAAGACCTCTTCATTATATAACCCCACAGACGAGCCACCACGAGCGGGTCAGACCAAACCTCTTCATTATATAACCCCACAGACGAGCCACCACGAGCGGGTCAGACCAAACCTCTTCATTATATAACCCCACAGACGAGCCACCCCCAGCGGAAAGTCAACCTCCCAGCACAGAGTATTATTCCCTCATTGAAATGAAGGATACATTTACCCAGCTGGAGGTAAGGCAGGTGGAGCTGGAACAGCAGGTGATTACACTCCACAACAACACTCTCTTAACCAGACCCAGAGAGCTGGAGGTGGACAGAGACACATCTGCACTCTAGACAGTGGTCAGACAACTACAACAGGAGAAAGAGCAGGAGAAGAGCAGAGCACTCGAGGAGAGGATCAGACTGCTGGAGGAGAGGTTGAGGGGGACGGAGGAGAGGGTGAGGGAGACGGAGGAGAGGGTGAGGGAGATGGAGGAGAGGGTGAGGGGGACGGAGGAGAGGGTGAGGGGGACGGAGGAGAGGGTGAGGGGGGACGGAGGAGAGGGTGAGGGGACGGAGGAGAGGGTGAGGGGGACGGAGGAGAGGGGAGGGGATGGAGGAGAGGTTGAGGGGGATGGCGTGTGACAGAGAACAACCTACTAGAGAGGTGGACACCCTCTAAAAGCCAGCAGAACAGCACACCTCAGCCCCGACAACAGTCTCGACACCAGAGCATAAATCAAATCATCATAAATCAAATGTATTTATAAAGCCCTTCGTACATCAGCTGATATATCAAAGTGCTGTACAGAAACCCAGCCTAAAACCCCAAACAGCAAGCAATGCAGCTGTAGAAGCACGGTGGCTAGGAAAAACTCCCTAGAAAGACCAGAACCAGAACAGTCCACACCAGACCCTGACCATAGTGTCGACATCACAGCAGAACAGACAAATGAAGAACCCCAAACCCAGGGGATCACACCCCCTCTGAGCCACCCTGATAGCCCTCCTGACAACCCCCCTCTGAGCCACCCTGATAGCCCTCCTGACAACCCCCCTCTGAGCCACCCTGATAGCCCTCCTGACAACCCCCCCACCGACTGAGAACAAACACAAGACACAGATTGTACTCCTTATGGACTCAAATGGAAAATATATACAATATTTTTTCCCCCAAACACAGTGTGTCTAAACTCTGGTGTCCAAACAACCAGCGCGCCTAGACCTTCTGTCTGAGGACCAACTAGGCTCACCCAGCCACATAATAATACACCCAGCGCACCTAGACCTTCTGTCTGAGGACCAACTAGGCTCACCCAGCCACATAATAATACACCCAGCGCACCCTAGACCTTCTGTCTGAGGACCAACTAGGCTCACACAGCCACATAATAATACACCCAGCGCACCCTAGACCTTCTGTCTGAGGACCAACTAGGTTCACCCAGCCACATAATAATACACCCAGCGCACCCTAGACCTTCTGTCTGAGGACCAACTAGGCTCACCCAGCCACATAATAATACACCCAGCGCACCCTAGACCTTCTGTCTGAGGACCAACTAGACTCACCCAGCCACATAATAATACACCCAGCGCACCCTAGACCTTCTGTCTGAGGACCAACTAGGCTCACCCAGCCACATAATAATACACCCAGCGCACCCTAGACCTTCTGTCTGAGGACCAACTAGGCTCACCCAGCCACATAATAATACACCCAGCGCACCCTAGACCTTCTGTCTGAGGACCAACTAGGTTCACCCAGCCACATAATAATACACAGACACAAACGACCTGAGAGCACAGCAGAGAAACATATAGAGTGGCCACAGCACTGAAGGGAGTGATTGAAAAAGCTTCTTCTTACTTTCCCCAACGCACAAGTGGTTATCTCCACCCCACGCTACCACGAAAAGACTTCCACCCTGCTACTATACAGCGGGTAAACGCAAGTATTTCCATATGACTGTGCCTCAAAACCAAATGTTTTCCTGGACATCACCCTGGACTTCAACATCCTCTATGACCAGGTCCACCCCTACAAGGCAGCAGTGCCCACCTTTGCCCGGACTCTAAGGACATCGCTCTCAAATGTAGGCCCAACACTTCACACAGGAGCAACAGATCAATAGATACCCCACGCCCAGACCGGCGATACACTCTCCCAGACCTGCGGGACCCCCTTCCCCCTGGACCTACATATAGAG
>NW_026290940.1:147500-205000 GCF_023373465.1 Oncorhynchus keta | reverse complement strand
AGGCTATAAACAGGGGGTACTGGTACAGAGGCAATGTGGAGGCTATATACAGGGGTACCAGTATGGAGTCAATGTGGAGGCTATATACAGGGGTACTGGTACAGAGTCAATGTGGAGACTATATACGGGGGTACTGGTACAGACTCAATGTGGAGGCTATAAACAGGGGGTACTGGTACAGAGGCAATGTGGAGGCTATATACAGGGGTACCAGTATGGAGTCAATGTGGAGGCTATATACAGGGGGTACTGGTACAGAGGCAATGTGGAGGCTATATACAGGGGGTACTGGTACAGACTCAATGTGGAGGCTATAAACAGGGGGGTACTGGTACAGAGTCAATGTGGAGACTATATACAGGGGGTACCGGTACAGAGTCAATGTGGAGACTATATACAGGGGGTACCGGTACAGAGTCAATGTGGAGACTATATACAGGGGGTACCGGTACAGAGTCAATGTGGAGACTATATACAGGGGGTACCGGTACAGAGTCAATGTGGAGACTATATACAGGGGGTACCAGTATGGAGTCAATATGGAGGCTATATACAGGGGGTACCGGTACAGAGTCAATATGGAGGCTATATACAGGGGGTACCGGTACAGAGTCAAGGTGCGGGGGCACCGGTTAGTTGAGGGAATATGTACATGTACATGTAGGAAGAGTTATTAAAGTGACTAGATAATAACAGAGAGTAGCAGTGGTGTAAAAGGGGGGAGAGGTGGCAATGCAAATAGTCTGGGTAGCCATTTGATTAGGTGTTCTGGAGTCTTGTGGCTTGGGGAGTAGAAGCTGTTTTAGTATTGATACTGGTCTTCCTTGGAAATAGACCTGGTGCTCCAGTACCGCTCGCCGTGTGGTAGCAGAGAGAACAGTCTATGACCAGGGTGGTTTGAATCTTTGACCATTTGTAGGGCCTTCTTGTGACACCGCCTGGTTAGAGGTTCTGGATGGCAGGAAGCTTGGTGATGTACTGGGCCGTTCGCACTCCCCTCTGTCGTGCCTTGCGGTTGGAGGCCGAGCAATTGCCGTACCAGGCAGTGATGCAACCGGTCAGGATGCTCTCGATGTTGCAGTTCTAGAACCTTTTGAGGATCTGAGGACCCATGCCAAATATTTTCAGTCTCCTGAGGGGAAATAGGTTTTGTAGTGCCCTCTTCATGACTGCCTTGGTGTGCTTGGACCATGATAGTTTGTTGGTGATGTGGACACCAAAGAACTTGAAGCTCTCAACCTGCTCCACTACAGCCCCATCAATGAGAATGGGGACGTGCTCGGTCCTCTTTTTCCTGTAGTCCACAATCGTCTCTTTTGTCTTGATCACGTTGAGGGAGAGGTTGTTGTCCTGGCACCATACGGCCAGGTCTCTGACCGAGGCTGTCTCGTCATTGTCGGTGATCAGGCCTACCACTGTTGCGTCATCGTCAAACTTAATGATGGTGTTGGAGTCATGCCTGGCCTTGCAGTCATGAGTGAACAGGGAGTACAGGAGGGGACTGAGCACGCACCCCTAATGGGCCCTTGTGTTGAGGATCAGCGTGGCGGATGTTTTGTTACCTACCCTCACCACCTGGGGGCGGCATGTCAGGAAGTCCAGGATCCAGTTGCAGAGGGAGGTGTTTAGTCCCAGGGTCCTTAGCTTAGTGATGAGCTTTAAAGGCACTGTGGTGTTGAACGCTGAGCTGTAGTCAATGAGCAGCATTCTCACATAGGTGTTCCTTTTGTCAAGGTAGGAAAGGGCAGTGTGGAGTGCAATAGAGATTGTATCATCTGTGGATCTGTTGGGGTGGTATGCAAATCGGAGTGGGTCTAGGGTTTCTGGGATAAGGGTGTTGATGTGAGCCAAGGCCAGCCTTTCAAAGCACTTCATGGCTATCGACATTAGTGCTATTCATTTAGGCAGGTTACTTTAGTGTTCTTGGGCATAGGCACTATGGTGGTCTGCTTAAAACATGTTGGTATTACAGACTCGGACAGGGAGAGTTTGAAAATGTCAGTGAAGACACTTGCCAGTTGGTCAGCGCCTGCCCAGAGCACACGTCCTGGTAATCCATCTGTTCCTACGGCTTTGCTGCTGCCTTATGAATGTTTAAAGGTCTTACTCACATCGGCTGCGGAGAGCGTGATCACACAGTTTCAGTGTTATTTGCCTCGAAGAGAGCATAGAAAAAGTGTTGCTTCTCTGGTAGGCTTGTGTCACTGGGCAGCTCTCGGCTGTGCATCCCTTTGTAGTCTGTCATTGTTTGCCAGCCCTGCCACATCTGACGAGCATCAGAGCCGGTGTAGTATGATTCAACCTTCGTCCTGTATTGACGCTTTGCCTGTTTGATGGTTCGTCGGAGGACATAGCAGGATTTATCATAAGCTTCCGAGTTAGAGTCCCGCTCCTTGAAATCTCAGTAATGCTTGTTGCCTGTAATCCATGGGTTCTGGTATGTACGTACGGTCACTGTGGGGACGACGCCATCGATACACTTATTGATGAAGCCAATGACTGATGTGGTGTACTCCTCAATGCCGTCACAGTAATCCCGGAACATATTCCAGTCTGTGCTAGCAGAACAGTCCTGTAGTTTAATATCTGCTACATCTGACCACTTTTTTTATTGATCTAGCCACTGGTGCTTCCTGCTTTCATTTTTGCTTGTAGGCAGGAATAAGGAGGATGGAATTAGCCAAATGGAGGGCGAGGGAGAGCTTTGTATGTGTCTCTGTGTGTGGGGTAAAGGTGGTCTAAAGTTTTTTCCCTCTGGTTGCACACATGGTAAAACAGATCCCCAGCTACTAGGAGCGACCCCTCTGGGTGAGCATTTTCTTGTTCGCTTATGGCGGTATACAACTCATTCAATGCTGTATTAGTGCCAGCCTCTGACTGTGGTGGTATGTAAACAGCTACGAAAAATACAGATAGAGGTAGATAGAGTGGTCTACAGCTTATCATGCAATACTCTACCTCAGGCGAGCAATAGCTCGAGACGTCCTTAGATATCGTGCACCAGCTGTTATTTACAAAAAGACAGAGCCTGTCGCCCCTTGTCTTGCCAGAAGCCGCTGTTCTATCCTGCCGGTACAGTGCATTTACCAGCCAGCTGTATGTTGATAGTGTCGTCGTTCAGACGAAGCATAATATACTACAGTTTTGAATGGTATGTCATCTATTTTATGGTCAAAAGATTGCACGTGTGCTAGTAGAATTGAGGGAAGTGGGGCTTTGTGGGATCGCCTACGAATTCTCAGGAGGTTACCCGCCCTCCGATCCCTTTTTCTATGCTTCCTCTTCACACAAATCACGGGGATCTGGGGCAGTATATCGTTTGGGTCGGTCTCGTCAGACTCGTTAAAGGAGAAAAAGGGTTCTGCCAGTCCGTGGTCAGTAATCCCAGTTCTGATGTCCAGAGGTTATTTTCGGTCATAAGAGACAGTAGCGGCAATATAATGTACAAAATAAGTTTAAAGAATAAGTTACAAACAAAGCAAATAAACGGACAAAAAAAACACAATCGGTTGTGGGGGCGTCTGCCTTCTTCTCCGGCACCATCTTACCTGCTGACCAGAGACCTAAGGGCCCTCGGTTAAAAGAAGAGCACCATGGAGGAAGTATTGGTGCTATTTGAGATGCAGACCCCAGTCTGCTGATGAAGACGTATGAAAAGCCAAAGGTGAGAGCAGTTTAGAGACGGAACACCTCTCCTCTTCCTCTGACAGTGTGTTTAAACAGGGAATTATTTCCCTGAGAAGTGAGGGCATTGGACTAGAGCTTTGTCTGACAACCTATTTCCTGCACTGGGCACGACCTTTGATACTGGTCACGACCTTTGATACTGGGCACGACCTTTGATACTGGTCACGACCTTTGATACTGGTCACGACCTTTGATACTGGGCACGACTTTTGATACTGGTCACGACCTTTGATACTGGTCACGACCTTTGATACTGGTCACGACCTTTGATACTGGTCACGACCTTTGATACTGGAGGACTTTTTACTGGGAGTGATGTCTATTGGTCTGTAGAATGAAGCTTTTCTCCAGTTTATTTTAGAAGCTGCCCACCGAGGATAGAAGAGATTTTTTTTATATATATATATATACAGTATATTTTATCTTTATTTAACCAGGCAAGTCAGTTAACATATTCTTACTTTCAATGACGGTCTAGGAACAGTGGGTTAACTGGTCTACCTTTGTTCAGGGGCAGTGGGTTAACGACAGATTTGTACTGGAAGAGTGGGTCAGGTCTTAGGAACAGTGGATTCGATCCTGCAACCTTTCAGGAACAGTTACTGGTCCAACACTGGTCTGAACAGTACTGGTCACTACCTTCTGAACTGGTTCCCCAGTGGGTTAACTGGTCTAACCACTGGTCTTTGAACTGGGTTAACTCCCCCTGTTGAACCACTGCCTGTTTGCTACTGCTGTTCAGGGGAACACCCCTCTTGAACCACTAGACTACCTGCCTCCCCTCTAACCACTAGGCTACCTGCCAACCCCCTCTAACCACTTTATTTTAGGCTACCTGCCACCCCCTCTAACCACTAGGCTACCTTTATACCCCCTATAACCACTAGGCTACCTTACCCCTTTAACCACTAGGCTACCAGCCTCCCCCATTCTTACTTTCACTGACGGCCTAGGAACAGTGGGTTAACTGGTCTCCAACCACTGGGTTACCTGCCTCCCCTCTAACCACTAGGTTAACTGGCCCCCCCCATCCCCCTCTAACCACTAGGTTACTGGTCTGACCCCCCCCCCATCTAACCACTCTGGTCTAACCACTAGGTTACCTGCCCCCCCCCCTCTAACCACTAGGCTACCTGGTCAGGAACAGTGGGTTAACCCGGTCTAGGACCAGCTGGGCTAACTGCCTGGGACTCCCCATACAGACAGACACACTGGTCTACACACAGACAGAACAGACTAGACACACAGGCACTCACAGACACAGGGAACTGGGTTAACTGGTCTAGACACAGACAGACACAACCACTGGCACAGAACAGACACACAACTGGTCAGGAACAGTGGGTTACACTGGTCTAGGACACAGTGGGTTAACTGGTCTAGGAACACACACTACACTGCCTCCCCTCAGGACACACACACACACACTGGTCTAGGACACACACACACAACTGCCTGTTCAGGAACAGTGGGTTAACTGGTACACAACAGTGGGTTAACTGCAGTTCAGGGGAACAGTGGGTTACACTGTCACACCACAGGTTAACTGCCTGTTCAGACAGATTAACTGGTCTAGGAACAGTGGGTACCCAGACAGGGCAACTGGTCTCCCTGGGTTAACTGACTACCTGTCAGGGAACAGGGGTGCCTGCCCCTCTAGGAACTGGGTTACCTGCCTGTTCAGGTAGACTACTAACTGGTACCTGAAACATGGGTGCCCTGCCCCCCCTCTCTCTACCTGCCTGAGGTAACCACTAACCTACCTGAAACATGGGCTACCCTGCCCCCCTCTCTGCCCACTAGCTACTGCCTACCCCTCTAACCACTGGGTGCCCTGCCCCTCCTTCTCTCTAACCACGAGGTAGCTACTAACCTACCTGGCTAAACCACTGGGTGCCGTGCCCCTCCTCTCTGTCCACTAGTCACTAACCTACCCCCTCTAACCACTAGGCCCTGCCCCCCCTCTAACCACTAGGCTACCTGCCTACCTCTAACCACTGTGCTACCCTGCCCCCACTCCCTCTCCACTAGGTAGCCACCTCCTACTCTAACCACTGGCTACCTGCCCCCCCTCTAACCACTAGACTACCTGCCTCCCCCTCTAACCACTGGGCTACCTGCCTCCCCCTCTCTAACCACTAGTCACTAACCCCCCTAACCACTAGGCTACCTGCCCCTCCTCTCTAACCACTAGGCTACCTGCCACTAACCTACCTGAACCACTAGGCTACCTGCCCCCCCTCTAACCACTAGGCTACCTGCCTCCCCCACTGAAACCACTAGTGCCCTGCCCCCCCTCTCCACTAGGCTACCTCACTCCCCTCTAACCACTGGGCTGCCTGCCTCCCCCTCTAACCACTAGGCTCTGTCCCAGGCTACACTAACCTACCTGCCAAACCATGGGTACCTGCCCCCCTCTAACCACTAGGCTACCTGCCTCCCCACTAACCACTGGCTACCTGCCTGCCCTGTCCACTAGGCTACCTGTCCCCCTCTAACCACTAGGCTACCTGAAACCACTGGGCTGCCCTGCCCCTCCTCTCTGTCCACTAGTCACTACCTGCCACCCCCTCTAACACTGGGCTGCCTGCCCCCCCTCTGCCCAAGGTCGCTACTAACCTACCTGAAACATGGGTGCCCTGCCCCCCTCTCTGCCCAGGCTACCACTAACCTACCTGAAACATGGGTGCCCCTCTAACCACTGGCCCTCCTCCCCATGTCCACTAGGCTACTAACCTACCTGAAACATGGGTGCCCTGCCCTCCTCTCTGCCCAAGGTAGCTACTAACCTACCTGAAACATGGGTGCCCTGCCCCTCCTCTCCACTGAGGTAGCTACTAACCTACCTGAAACATGGGTGCCCTGCCCCTCCTCTCTGTCCGAGGTAGCTACTAACCTACCTGAAACATGGGTGCCCTGCCCCTCCTCTCTGTCCGAGGTAGCTACTAACCTACCTGAAACATGGGTGCCCTGCCCCTCCTCTCTGCCCGAGGTAGCTCACTAACCTACCTGAAACATGTGTGCCCTGCCCCTCCTCTCTGCCCGAGGTAGCTACTAACCTACCTGAAACATGGGTGCCCTGCCCTCCTCTCTGTCTGAGGTAGCTACTAACCTACCTGAAACATGGGTGCCCTGCCCCTCCTCCCCTGTCCGAGGTAGCTACTAACCTACCTGAAACATGGGTGCCCTGCCCCTCCTCTCTGTCTGAGGTAGCTACTAACCTACCTGAAACATGGGTGCCCTGCCCCTCCTCTCTGTCTGAGGTAGCTACTAACCTACCTGAAACATGGGTGCCCTGCCCCTCCTCTCTGTCCGAGGTAGCTACTAACCTACCTGAAACATGTGTGCCCTGCCCCTCCTCTCTGTCTGAGGTAGCTACTAACCTACCTGAAACATGTGTGCCCTGCCCCTCCTCTCTGTCCGAGGTAGCTACTAACCTACCTGAAACATGTGTGCCCTGCCCCTCCTCTCTGTCTGAGGTAGCTACTAACCTACCTGAAACATGTTTGAGCCCGGGAGCATTAGAAGAGCCTGAAGGTGTAGCACAGACAGACAGTCAGTAATGTGTTAGAGAGAAGCACCAACCCTGCCATGATGAAGGGGAGAAAGGAGCGGCAACATGTGTTTGTCCATCTGTCTATGAATTATTCAAGAGACCCTGTCATCTTCCTTTTAGGCCTGTATAGAGTTCTGCCTCCTGGGGAGAACGAACACACACACACACACACACACAGACACACACACACACCACACACACACACACACACACACACACACACACACACACACACACACACACATACACACACACACACACACACAGACACAGACACAGACACAGACACACACACACACAGACACACACACACACAGACACAGACAAACACAGACACAGACAGACACCCACACACCTCAGCAGCTGCCAGCTGTAGCAGAACTGTATTTTTTGGGGGGGGAAATGACAATGGACAAGTCCCAAATCACACCCTTTTATTGTACACTAGGTAATAGGGAGCATTTTATAGTGCACTACATTGGGAATAGGGTGCCTTTTGTAGTGTACTAGGGAAGAGGGTGCATTTTATAGTGCACTAGGGAAGAGGGTGCATTTTATAGTGCACTAGGGAATAGGGTGCATTTTATAGTGCACTAGGTAATAGGGTGCCTTTCATAGTGCACTAGGGAATAGGGTGCATTTTATAGTGCACTAGGGAATAGGGAGCTTTTTATAGTCCACTAGGGAATAGGGTGCATTTTATAGTGCACTACATTGGGAATAGGGAGCATTTTATAGTGCACTACATAGGGAATAGGGAGCATTTTATAGTGCACTACATAGGGAATAGGGTGCATGTTATAGTGCACTAGGGAAGAAGGTGCATTTTATAGTGCACTAGGGAATAGGGTGCATTTTATAGTGCAATAGGGAATAGGGTGCATTTTATAGTGGACTAGGGAAGAAGGTGCATTTTATAGTGCACTAGGGAATAGGGTGCATTTTATAGTGCACTAGGGAATAGGGTGCATTTTATAGTGCACTAGGGAATAGGGAGCATTTTATAGTGCACTAGGGAATAGGGTGCATATTTTATAGTGCACTAGGGAATAGGATGCATTTTATAGTGCACTAGGGAATAGGGTGCATTTTATAGGGAATAGGGATCTTTTTATAGTGCACTAGGGAATAGGGTGCATTTTATAGTGCACAAGGGAATAGGGTGCATTTTATAGTGCACTAGGGAATAGGGAGCATTTTATAGTGCACTAGGGAATAGGGTGCATTTTATAGTGCACTAGGGAATAGGGTGCATTTTATAGTGCACTAGGGAATAGGGTGCATTTTATAGTGCACTAGGGAATAGGGTGCATTTTATAGTGCACTAGGGAATAGGGTGCATTTTATAGTGCACTAGGGAATAGGGTGCATTTTATAGTGCACTAGGGAATAGGGTGCATTTTATAGTGCACTAGGGAATAGGGTGCATTTTATAGTGCACTAGGGAATAGGGAGCATTTTATAGTGCACTAGGGAATAGGGTGCATTTTATAGTGCACAAGGGAATAGGGAGCTTTTTATAGTGCACTAGGGAATAGGGTGCATTTTATAGTGCACTAGGGAATAGGGTGCATTTTATAGTGCACTAGGGAATAGGGTGCATTTTATAGTGCACTAGGGAATAGGGTGCCTTTTATAGTGCACTAGGGAATAGGGTGCATTTTATAGTGCACTAGGGAATAGGGAGCATTTTATAGTGCACTAGGGAATAGGGTGCATTTTATAGTGCACTAAGGGAATAGGGGGAATAGGGTGCATTTTATAGTGCACTAGGGAATTTTTTATAGTGCACTAGGGAATAGGGTGCATTTTATAGTGCACTAGGGAATAGGGAGCATTTTATAGTGCACTAGGGAATAGGGTGCATTTTATAGTGCACTAGGGAATAGGGAGCATTTTATAGTGCACTAGGGAATAGGGTGCCTATATAAAGATATACTGATACTGTTCACTGTGTAGTCTCAATAAAGATATACTGATACTGTTCACTGTGTAGTCTCAATAAAGATATACTGATACTGTTCACTGTGTAGTCTCAATAAAGATATACTGATACTGTTCACTGTGTGGTCTCAATAAAGATATACTGATACTGTTCACTGTGTAGTCTCAATAAAGATATACTGATACTGTTTACTTTGTGGTCTCAATAAAGATATACCGATACTGTTCACTGTGTAGTCTCAATAAAGATATACTGATACTGTTCACTGTGTAGTCTCAATAAAGATATACTGATACTGTTCACTGTGTAGTCTCAATAAAGATATACTGATACTGTTCACTGTGTAGTCTCAATAAAGATATACTGATACTGTTCACTGTGTAGTCTCAATAAAGATATACTGATACTGTTCACTGTGTGGTCTCAGTCTCAAAGATATACTGATACTGTTCACTGTGTAGTCTCAATAAAGATATACTGATACTGTTCACTGTGTAGTCTCAATAAAGATATACTGATACTGTTCACTGTGTAGTCTCAATAAAGATATACTGATACTGTTCACTGTGTAGTCTCAATAAAGATATACTGATACTGTTCACTGTGTAGATATACTGATACTGTTCACTGTGTAGATATACTGATACTGTTCACTGTGTAGATATACTGACACTGTGTAGATATACTGACACTGTGTAGATATACTGATACTGTTAACTGTGTATATATACTGACACTGTGTAGATATACTGACACTGTTCACTGTGTAGATATACTAATACTGTTCACTGTGTAGATATACTGATACTGTGTAGATATACTGACACTGTTCACTGTGTAGATATACTGACACTGTTCACTGTGTAGATATACTGACACTGTTCACTGTGTAGATATACTGATACTGTTCACTGTGTGGATATACTGACACTGTGTAGATATACTGACACTGTTCACTGTGTAGATATACTGACACTGTTCACTGTGTAGATATACTGATACTGTTCACTGTGTAGATATACTGATACTGTGTAGATATACTGTTCACTGTGTAGGTATACTGATGCTGTTCATTGTGTAGATATACTGTTCACTGTGTAGATATACTGTTCACTGTGTAGGTATACTGATACTGTTCACTGTGTAGATATACTGATACTGTTCACTGTGTAGATATACTGATACTGTGTAGATATACTGCTCACTGTGTAGGTATACTGATGCTGTTCATTGTGTATATATACCGATACTGTTCACTGTGTAGATATACTGATACTGTGAAGATATACTGACACTGTTCACTGTGTAGATATGCTGATACTGTTCACTGTGTAGATATACTGATACTGTGTAGATATACTGATACTGTTCACTGTGTAGATATACTGATACTGTGTAGATATACTGATCACTGTGTAGATATACTGACACTGTTCACTGTGTAGGTATACTGACACTGTTCACTGTGTAGATATACTGACACTGTTCACTGTGTAGATATACTGATACTGTGTAGATATACTGATACTGTTCACTGTGTAGATATACTGATACTGTTCACTGTGTAGATATACTGATACTGTTCACTGTGTAGATATACTGACACTGTTCACTGTGTAGATATACTGACACTGTTCACTGTGTAGATATACTGACACTGTTCACTGTGTAGATATACTGATACTGTTCACTGTGTAGATATACTGACACTGTTCACTGTGTAGATATACTGATACTGTTCACTGTGTATATATACTGATACTGTTCACTGTGTAGTCTCAATAAAGATATACTGATACTGTTCACTGTGTAGATATACTGATACTGTTCACTGTGTAGATATACTGACACTGTTCACTGTGTAGATATACTGACACTGTTCACTGTGTAGATATACTGATACTGTGTGTAGTCTCAATAAAGATATACTGACACTGTTCACTGTGTAGATATACTGATACTGTTCACTGTGTAGATATACTGACACTGTTCACTGTGTAGATATACTGATACTGTTCACTGTGTAGATATACTGATACTGTGTAGATATACTGATACTGTTCACTGTATAGATATACTGTTCACTGTGTAGATATACTGACACTGTTCACTGTGTAGATATACTGACACTGTGTAGATATACTGATACTGTTCACTGTGTAGATATACTGATACTGTTCACTGTGTAGATATACTGATACTGTTCACTGTGTAGATATACTGATACTGTTCACTGTGTAGATATACTGATACTGTTCACTGTGTAGATATACTGACACTGTTCACTGTATAGATATACTGTTCACTGTGTAGATATACTGACACTGTTCACTGTGTGGATATACTGACACTGTTCACTGTGTAGATATACTGTTCACTGTGTAGGTATACTGATGCTGTTCATTGTGTATATATACCGATACTGTTCACTGTGTAGATATACTGATACTGTGTAGATATACTGATACTGATACTGTGTAGATATACTGATCACTGTGTAGATATACTGATACTGTTCACTGTGTAGATATACTGATCACTGTGTAGATATACTGATACTGTTCACTGTGTAGATATACTGATACTGTGTAGATATACTGATCACTGTGTAGATATACTGACACTGTTCACTGTGTAGGTATACTGACACTGTTCACTGTGTAGATATACTGACACTGTTCACTGTGTAGATATACTGACACTGTTCACTGTGTAGATATACTGATACTGTTCACTGTGTGGATATACTGACACTGTGTAGATATACTGACACTGTTCACTGTGTAGATATACTGACACTGTTCACTGTGTAGATATACTGATACTGTTCACTGTGTAGATATACTGTTCACTGTGTAGATATACTGATACTGTTCACTGTGTAGATATACTGACACTGTTCACTGTGTAGATATACTGATACTGTTCACTGTGTAGATATACTGATACTGTTTACTGTGTAGATATACTGTTCACTGTTCACTGTGTAGATATACTGACACTGTTCACTGTGTAGATATACTGACACTGTTCACTGTGTAGATATACTGATACTGTTCACTGTGTAGATATACTGATACTGTGTAGATATACTGACACTGTTCAGATATACTGATACTGTGTAGATATACTGACACTGTTTAGATATACACACTGTGTAGATATACTGATACTGTTCACTGTGTTGATATACTGACACTGTTCACTGTGTAGATATACTGATACTGTTCACTGTGTAGATATACTGATACTGTTCACTGTGTAGATATACTGATACTGTTCACTGTGTAGATATACTGATACTGTTCACTGTGTAGATATACTGATACTGTTCACTGTGTAGATATACTGACACTGTTCACTGTGTAGATATACTGATACTGTTCACTGTGTAGATATACTGACACTGTTCACTGTGTAGATATACTGATACTGTTCACTGTGTAGATATACTGATACTGTTCACTGTGTAGATATACTGATACTGTTCACTGTGTAGATATACTGATACTGTTCACTGTGTAGATATACTGATACTGTTCACTGTGTAGATATACTGACACTGTGTAGATATACTGACTGTGTTGATATACTGATACTGTTCACTGTGTAGATATACTGATACTGTTCACTGTGTAGATATACTGATACTGTTCACTGTGTAGATATACTGATACTGTGTAGATATACTGATACTGTTCACTGTGTAGATATACTGTTCACTGTTCACTGTGTAGATATACTGACACTGTTCACTGTATAGATATACTGACACTGTTCACTGTGTAGATATACTGATACTGTTC
The DNA here is from genome assembly GCF_023373465.1 of Oncorhynchus keta. NCBI lineage: Eukaryota > Metazoa > Chordata > Actinopteri > Salmoniformes > Salmonidae > Oncorhynchus > Oncorhynchus keta. The sequence goes on along the minus strand of NW_026290940.1, from coordinate 192,006 downwards.
ACTGTGTAGAGATACTGTTCACTGTGTAGATATACTGACACTGTTCACTGTGTAGATACACTGATACTGTTCACAGTGTAGATATACTGATACTGTTCACAGTGTAGATATACTGATACTGTTCACTGTGTAGATATACTGATACTGTGTAGATATACTGATACTGTTCACTGTGTAGATATACTGATACTGTTCACAGTGTAGATATACTGATACTGTTTACTGTGTAGATATACTGATACTGTTCACTGTGTAGATATACTGTTTACTGTGTAGATATACTGACACTGTTCACAGTGTAGATATACTGATACTGTTCACAGTGTAGATATACTGATACTGTTTACTGTGTAGATATACTGACACTGTTCACTGTATAGATATACTGACACTGTTCACTGTGTAGATATACTGATACTGTGTAGATATACTGTTCACTGTTCACTGTGTAGATATACTGATACTGTTCACTGTGTAGATATACTGATACTGTTCACTGTGTAGATATACTGATACTGTTCACAGTGTAGATATACTGATACTGTTTACTGTGTAGATATACTGACACTGTTCACTGTATAGATATACTGACACTGTTCACTGTGTAGATATACTGATACTGTGTAGATATACTGACACTGTTCACTGTGTAGATATACAGACACTGTGTAGATATATTGACACTGTTCACTGTGTAGATATACTGACACTGTTCACTGTGTAGATATACTGACACTGTGTAGATATATTGACACTGTTCACTGTGTAGATATACTAATACTGTTCACTGTGTAGATATACTGATACTGTTCACTGTGTAGATATACTGATACTGTTCACTGTATACTATACTGATACTGTGTAGATATATTGACACTGTTCACTGTGTAGATATACTGACACTGTGTAGATATACTGATACTGTTCACTGTGTAGATATACTGATACTGTTCACTGTGTAGATATACTGATACTGTTCACTGTGTAGATATACTGATACTGTTCACTGTGTAGATATACTGATACTGTGTAGATATATTGACACTGTTCACTGTGTAGATATACTGACACTGTTCACTGTGTAGATATACTGATACTGTTCACTGTGTGGTCTCAATAAAGACATACTGATACTGTTCACCGTGTAGTCTCAATAAAGATATAATGATACTGTTCACTGTGTGGTCTCAGATATACTGATACTGTTCACTGTGTAGTCTCAATAAAGATATACTGATACTGTTCACTGTGTAGTCTCAATAAAGATATACTGATACTGTTCACTGTGTAGTCTCAATAAAGATATACTGACACTGTCCACTGTGTAGATATACTGATACTGTTCACTGTGTAGATATACTGATACTGTTCACTGTGTAGATATACTGACACTGTCCACTGTGTAGATATACTGATACTGTGTAGATATACTGATACTGTTCACTGTGTAGATATACTGACACTGTTCACTGTGTAGATATGCTGATACTGTGTAGATATACTGACACTGTTCACTGTGTAGATATACTGACACTGTGTAGATATATTGACACTGTTCACTGTGTAGATATACTAATACTGTTCACTGTGTAGATATACTGATACTGTGTAGATATATTGACACTGTTCACTGTGTAGATATACTGACACTGTTCACTGTGTAGATATACTGATACTGTTCACTGTGTAGATATACTGATACTGTTCACTGTGTAGATATACTGATACTGTTCACTGTGTAGATATACTGACACTGTTCACTGTGTAGATATACTGATACTGTTCACTGTGTAGATATACTGATACTGTTCACTGTGTAGATATACTGACACTGTTTACTGTGTAGATATACTGATACTGTTCACTGTGTAGATATACTGATACTGTGTAGATATATTGACACTGTTCACTGTGTAGATATACTGATACTGTTCACTGTGTAGATATACTAATACTGTTCACTGTGTAGATATACTGATACTGTGTAGATATATTGACACTGTTCACTGTGTAGATATACTGATACTGTTCACTGTGTAGATATATTGACACTGTTCACTGTGTAGATATACTGACAATGTTCACTGTGTAGATATACTAATACTGTTCACTGTGTAGATATACTGATACTGTGTAGATATATTGACACTGTTCACTGTGTAGATATACTGATACTGTTCACTGTGTAGATATACTGATACTGTTCACTGTGTAGATATACTGATACTGTGTAGATATATTGACACTGTTCACTGTGTAGATATACTGATACTGTTCACTGTGTAGTCTCAATAAAGATATACTGATATTGTCCACTGTGTCGATATACTGATACTGTTCACTGTGTAGATATACTGATACTGTTCACTGTGTAGATATACTGATACTGTTCACTGTGTAGATATACTGATACTGTTTACTGTGTAGATATACTGACACTGTTCACTGTGTAGATATACTGATACTGTGTAGATATACTGATACTGTTCACTGTGTAGATATACTGTTCACTGTGTAGATATACTGACACTGTTCACTGTGTAGATATACTGATACTGTGTAGATATACTGACACTGTTCACTGTGTATATATACTGATCACTGTGTAGATATACTGATACTGTTCACTGTGTAGATATACTGACACTGTTCACTGTGTAGATATACTGATACTGTTTACTGTGTAGATATACTGACACTGTTCACTGTGTAGATATACTGATACTGTTCACTGTGTAGATATACTGACACTGTTCAATGTGTAGATATACTGATACAGTTTACTGTGTAGATATACTGATACTGTTCACTGTGTAGATATACTGATACTGTTCACTGTGTATATATACTGATACTGTTCACTGTGTAGATATACTGATCACTGTGTAGATATACTGACACTGTTCACTGTGTATATATACTGATACTGTTCACTGTGTAGATATACTGACACTGTTCACTGTGTAGATATACTGTTCACTGTGTAGATATACTGTTCACTGTGTAGATATACTGATACTGTTCACTGTGTAGATATACTGATACTGTGTAGATATACTGATACTGTTCACTGTGTAGGTATACTGACACTGTTCACTGTGTAGATATACTGATGCTGTTCATTGTGTATATATACTGATACTGTGTAGATATACTGATACTGTTCACTGTGTAGATATACTGATACTGTGTAGATATACTGATACTGTTCACTGTGTAGATATACTGATACTGTGTAGATATACTGATCACTGTGTAGATATACTGACACTGTTCACTATGTAGATATACTGTTCACTGTGTAGATATACTGATACTGTTCACTGTGTAGATATACTAATACTGTCCACTGTGTAGATATACTGATACTGTGTAGATATACTGATACTGTTCACTGTGTAGATATACTGACACTGTTCACTGTGTAGATATACTGATACTGTTCACTGTGTAGATATACTGATACTGTTCACAGTGTAGATATACTGATACTGTTCACTGTGTAGATATACTGATACTGTTTACTGTGTAGATATACTGACACTGTTCACTGTGTATATATACTGATACTGTTCACTGTGTAGATATACTGATACTGTTCACAGTGTAGATATACTGATACTGTTCACTGTGTAGATATATTGATACTGTGTAGATATACTGATACTGTGTAGATATACTGATACTGTTCACTGTGTAGATATGCTTGAAGACATGGCAAAAGGTCAATCAGATTTGTGAACATGGTCCCTAGCTGTGTGTTGCCACTTTCCATGTTGTCCGTAGCTTGTGAGGTGTGGAAACACTTTGTTGCTTTTATGAATTTTGTCTTGCTGCTTTTTGTTCTATGTTGCTCTGTCTGTATGCTACGTCTTGCTTGTCCTATGTTGCTCTGTCTGTATGCTATGTCTTGCTTGTCCTATGTTGCTCTGTCTGTATGCTATGTCTTGCTTGTCCTATGTTGCTCTGTCTGTATGCTATGTCTTGCTTGTCCTATGTTGCTCTGTCTGTATGCTATGTCTTGCTTGTCCTATGTTGCTCTGTCTGTATGCTATGTCTTGCTTGTCCTATGTTGCTCTGTCTGTATGCTATGTCTTGCTTGTCCTATGTTGCTCTGTCTGTATGCTATGTCTTGCTTGTCCTATGTTGCTCTGTCTGTATGCTATGTCTTGCTTGTCCTATGTTGCTCTGTCTGTATGCTATGTCTTGCTTGTCCTATGTTGCTCTGTCTGTATGCTACGTCTTGCTTGTCCTATGTTGCTATGTTGCTATGTCTATGGTGCTATTGTCTATATTGTAATTGTTTTTAATAACCTGCCCAGGGACTGCGGTTGAAAATTAGCCGGCGGGCTAAAACCGGCACTTTTACTGAAACGTTGATTAATGTGCACTGTTCCCTGTAAAAATAAAATAAACTAAACTAAAACTAAACTGTGTAGATATACTGATACTGTTCACTGTGTAGATATAATTACACTGTGTAGATATAACGACACTGTGTAGATATACTGACACTGTTCACTGTGTAGATATACTGATACTGTTCACTGTATAGATATAATGACACTGTTCACTGTGTAGATATACTGATACTGTTCACTGTGTAGATATACTGACACTGTTCACTGTGTAGATATACTGATACTGTTCACTGTGTAGATATACTGATACTGTTTACTGTGTAGATATACTGACACTGTTCACTGTTTAGATATACTGATACTGTTCACAGTGTAGATATACTGATACTGTTCACTGTGTAGATATACTGATACTGTTCACTGTGTGGATATACTGATACTGTTCACTGTGTAGATATACTGATACTGTTCACTGTGTAGATATACTGACACTGTTCACTGTGTAGATATACTGATACTGTTCACAGTGTAGATATACTGATACTGTTCACTGTGTAGATATACTGATACTGTTCACTGTATAGATATAATGACACTGTTCACTGTGTAGATATACTGATACTGTTCACTGTGTAGATATACTGACACTGTTCACGGTGTAGATATACTGATACTGTTCACTGTGTAGATATACTGACACTGTTCACTGTGTAGATATACTGATACGGTTCACTGTGTAGATATACTGATACTGTTTACTGTGTAGATATACTGTTCACTGTTCACTGTGTAGATATACTGACACTGTTCACTGTGTAGATATACTGACACTGTTTAGATATACTGATACTGTTCACAGTGTTGATATACTGATACTGTGTAGATATACTGACACTGTTTAGATATACTGATACTGTGTAGATATACTGACACTGTTTAGATATACTGACACTGTTTAGATATACTGATACTGTTCACAGTGTTGATATACTGACACTGTTCACTGTGTAGATATACTGATACTGTTCACTGTGTAGATATACTGATACTGTTCACTGTGTAGATATACTGATACTGTTCACTGTGTAGATATACTGATACTGTTCACTGTGTAGATATACTGATACTGTTCACTGTGTAGATATACTGACACTGTTCACTGTATAGATATACTGACACTGTTCACTGTGTAGATATACTGACACTGTTCACTGTGTAGATATACTGATACTGTGTAGATATACTGTTCACTGTGTAGGTATACTGATGCTGTTCATTGTGTAGATATACTGTTCACTGTGTAGATATACTGATACTGTTCACTGTGTAGATATACGGTTCACTGTGTAGATATACTGATACTGTGTAGATATACTGTTCACTGTGTAGGTATACTGATGCTGTTCATTGTGTATATATACCGATACTGTTCACTGTGTAGATATACTGATACTGTGTAGATATACTGATACTGTTCACTGTGTAGATATACTGTTCACTGTTCACTGTGTAGATATACTGACACTGTTCACTGTATAGATATACTGACACTGTTCACTGTGTAGATATACTGATACTGTTCACTGTGTAGAGATACTGTTCACTGTGTAGATATACTGACACTGTTCACTGTGTAGATACACTGATACTGTTCACAGTGTAGATATACTGATACTGTTCACAGTGTAGATATACTGATACTGTTCACTGTGTAGATATACTGATACTGTGTAGATATACTGATACTGTTCACTGTGTAGATATACTGATACTGTTCACAGTGTAGATATACTGATACTGTTTACTGTGTAGATATACTGATACTGTTCACTGTGTAGATATACTGTTTACTGTGTAGATATACTGACACTGTTCACAGTGTAGATATACTGATACTGTTCACAGTGTAGATATACTGATACTGTTTACTGTGTAGATATACTGACACTGTTCACTGTATAGATATACTGACACTGTTCACTGTGTAGATATACTGATACTGTGTAGATATACTGTTCACTGTTCACTGTGTAGATATACTGATACTGTTCACTGTGTAGATATACTGATACTGTTCACTGTGTAGATATACTGATACTGTTCACAGTGTAGATATACTGATACTGTTTACTGTGTAGATATACTGACACTGTTCACTGTATAGATATACTGACACTGTTCACTGTGTAGATATACTGATACTGTGTAGATATACTGACACTGTTCACTGTGTAGATATACAGACACTGTGTAGATATATTGACACTGTTCACTGTGTAGATATACTGACACTGTTCACTGTGTAGATATACTGACACTGTGTAGATATATTGACACTGTTCACTGTGTAGATATACTAATACTGTTCACTGTGTAGATATACTGATACTGTTCACTGTGTAGATATACTGATACTGTTCACTGTGTAGATATACTGATACTGTGTAGATATATTGACACTGTTCACTGTGTAGATATACTGACACTGTGTAGATATACTGATACTGTTCACTGTGTAGATATACTGATACTGTTCACTGTGTAGATATACTGATACTGTTCACTGTGTAGATATACTGATACTGTTCACTGTGTAGATATACTGATACTGTGTAGATATATTGACACTGTTCACTGTGTAGATATACTGACACTGTTCACTGTGTAGATATACTGATACTGTTCACTGTGTGGTCTCAATAAAGACATACTGATACTGTTCACCGTGTAGTCTCAATAAAGATATAATGATACTGTTCACTGTGTGGTCTCAATAAAGATATACTGATACTGTTCACTGTGTAGTCTCAATAAAGATATACTGATACTGTTCACTGTGTAGTCTCAATAAAGATATACTGATACTGTTCACTGTGTAGTCTCAATAAAGATATACTGACACTGTCCACTGTGTAGATATACTGATACTGTTCACTGTGTAGATATACTGATACTGTTCACTGTGTAGATATACTGACACTGTCCACTGTGTAGATATACTGATACTGTGTAGATATACTGATACTGTTCACTGTGTAGATATACTGACACTGTTCACTGTGTAGATATGCTGATACTGTGTAGATATACTGACACTGTTCACTGTGTAGATATACTGACACTGTGTAGATATATTGACACTGTTCACTGTGTAGATATACTAATACTGTTCACTGTGTAGATATACTGATACTGTGTAGATATATTGACACTGTTCACTGTGTAGATATACTGACACTGTTCACTGTGTAGATATACTGATACTGTTCACTGTGTAGATATACTGATACTGTTCACTGTGTAGATATACTGATACTGTTCACTGTGTAGATATACTGACACTGTTCACTGTGTAGATATACTGATACTGTTCACTGTGTAGATATACTGATACTGTTCACTGTGTAGATATACTGACACTGTTTACTGTGTAGATATACTGATACTGTTCACTGTGTAGATATACTGATACTGTGTAGATATATTGACACTGTTCACTGTGTAGATATACTGATACTGTTCACTGTGTAGATATACTAATACTGTTCACTGTGTAGATATACTGATACTGTGTAGATATATTGACACTGTTCACTGTGTAGATATACTGATACTGTTCACTGTGTAGATATATTGACACTGTTCACTGTGTAGATATACTGACAATGTTCACTGTGTAGATATACTAATACTGTTCACTGTGTAGATATACTGATACTGTGTAGATATATTGACACTGTTCACTGTGTAGATATACTGATACTGTTCACTGTGTAGATATACTGATACTGTTCACTGTGTAGATATACTGATACTGTGTAGATATATTGACACTGTTCACTGTGTAGATATACTGATACTGTTCACTGTGTAGTCTCAATAAAGATATACTGATATTGTCCACTGTGTCGATATACTGATACTGTTCACTGTGTAGATATACTGATACTGTTCACTGTGTAGATATACTGATACTGTTCACTGTGTAGATATACTGATACTGTTTACTGTGTAGATATACTGACACTGTTCACTGTGTAGATATACTGATACTGTGTAGATATACTGATACTGTTCACTGTGTAGATATACTGTTCACTGTGTAGATATACTGACACTGTTCACTGTGTAGATATACTGATACTGTGTAGATATACCACTGTTCACTGTGTATATATACTGATCACTGTGTAGATATACTGATACTGTTCACTGTGTAGATATACTGACACTGTTCACTGTGTAGATATACTGATACTGTTTACTGTGTAGATATACTGACACTGTTCACTGTGTAGATATACTGATACTGTTCACTGTGTAGATATACTGACACTGTTCAATGTGTAGATATACTGATACAGTTTACTGTGTAGATATACTGATACTGTTCACTGTGTAGATATAATGATACTGTTCACTGTGTATATATACTGATACTGTTCACTGTGTAGATATACTGACACTGTTCACTGTGTAGATATACTGACACTGTTCACTGTGTATATATACTGATACTGTTCACTGTGTAGATATACTGACACTGTTCACTGTGTAGATATACTGACACTGTTCACTGTGTAGATATACTGATACTGTTCACTGTGTAGATATACTGATACTGTTCACTGTGTAGATATACTGATACTGTGTAGATATACTGATACTGTTCACTGTGTAAATATATACTGATACTGTTCACTGTGTAGATATACTGACACTGTTCACTGTGTAGATATACTGATACTGTGTAGATATACTGATACTGTTCACTGTGTAGATATACTGTTCACTGTGTAGATATACTGACACTGTTCACTGTGTAGATATACTGATACTGTGTAGATATACTGATACTGTTCACTGTGTAGATATACTGATACTGTTCACTGTGTAGATATACTGACACTGTTCACTGTGTAGATATACTGATACTGTTCACAGTGTAGATATACTAATACTGTCCACTGTGTAGATATACTGATACTGTGTAGATATACTGATACTGTTCACTGTGTAGATATACTGACACTGTTCACTGTGTAGATATACTGATACTGTTCACTGTGTAGATATACTGATACTGTTCACAGTGTAGATATACTGATACTGTTCACTGTGTAGATATACTGATACTGTTTACTGTGTAGATATACTGACACTGTTCACTGTGTATATATACTGATACTGTTCACTGTGTAGATATACTGATACTGTTCACAGTGTAGATATACTGATACTGTTCACTGTGTAGATATATTGATACTGTGTAGATATACTGATACTGTGTAGATATACTGATACTGTTCACTGTGTAGATATGCTTGAAGACATGGCAAAAGGTCAATCAGATTTGTGAACATGGTCCCTAGCTGTGTGTTGCCACTTTCCATGTTGTCCGTAGCTTGTGAGGTGTGGAAACACTTTGTTGCTTTTATGAATTTTGTCTTGCTGCTTTTTGTTCTATGTTGCTCTGTCTGTATGCTACGTCTTGCTTGTCCTATGTTGCTCTGTCTGTATGCTATGTCTTGCTTGTCCTATGTTGCTCTGTCTGTATGCTATGTCTTGCTTGTCCTATGTTGCTCTGTCTGTATGCTATGTCTTGCTTGTCCTATGTTGCTCTGTCTGTATGCTATGTCTTGCTTGTCCTATGTTGCTCTGTCTGTATGCTATGTCTTGCTTGTCCTATGTTGCTCTGTCTGTATGCTATGTCTTGCTTGTCCTATGTTGCTCTGTCTGTATGCTATGTCTTGCTTGTCCTATGTTGCTCTGTCTGTATGCTATGTCTTGCTTGTCCTATGTTGCTCTGTCTGTATGCTATGTCTTGCTTGTCCTATGTTGCTCTGTCTGTATGCTACGTCTTGCTTGTCCTATGTTGCTATGTTGCTATGTCTATGGTGCTATTGTCTATATTGTAATTGTTTTTAATAACCTGCCCAGGGACTGCGGTTGAAAATTAGCCGGCTGGCTAAAACCGGCACTTTTACTGAAACGTTGATTAATGTGCACTGTTCCCTGTAAAAATAAAATAAACTAAACTAAAACTAAACTGTGTAGATATACTGATACTGTTCACTGTGTAGATATAATTACACTGTGTAGATATAACGACACTGTGTAGATATACTGACACTGTTCACTGTGTAGATATACTGATACTGTTCACTGTATAGATATAATGACACTGTTCACTGTGTAGATATACTGATACTGTTCACTGTGTAGATATACTGACACTGTTCACTGTGTAGATATACTGATACTGTTCACTGTGTAGATATACTGATACTGTTTACTGTGTAGATATACTGACACTGTTCACTGTTTAGATATACTGATACTGTTCACAGTGTAGATATACTGATACTGTTCACTGTGTAGATATACTGATACTGTTCACTGTGTGGATATACTGATACTGTTCACTGTGTAGATATACTGATACTGTTCACTGTGTAGATATACTGACACTGTTCACTGTGTAGATATACTGATACTGTTCACAGTGTAGATATACTGATACTGTTCACTGTGTAGATATACTGATACTGTTCACTGTATAGATATAATGACACTGTTCACTGTGTAGATATACTGATACTGTTCACTGTGTAGATATACTGACACTGTTCACTGTGTAGATATACTGATACTGTTCACTGTGTAGATATACTGATACTGTTTACTGTGTAGATATACTGACACTGTTCACTGTTTAGATATACTGATACTGTTCACTGTGTAGATATACTGACACTGTTCACTGTGTAGATATACTGACACTGTTTAGATATACTGATACTGTTCACTGTGTAGATTATCTGATACTGTTCACTGTGTAGATATACTGATACTGTTCACTGTGTAGATATAATTACACTGTGTAGATATAACGACACTGTGTAGATATACTGACACTGTTCACTGTGTAGATATACTGATACTGTTCACAGTGTAGATATACTGATACTGTTCACTGTGTAGATATACTGATACTGTTCACTGTGTAGATATACTGATACTGTTCACAGTGTAGATATACTGATACTGTTCACTGTGTAGATATACTGATACTGTTCACTGTATAGATATAATGACACTGTTCACTGTGTAGATATACTGATACTGTTCACTGTGTAGATATACTGACACTGTTCACTGTGTAGATATACTGATACTGTTCACTGTGTAGATATACTGATACTGTTTACTGTGTAGATATACTGACACTGTTCACTGTTTAGATATACTGATACTGTTCACTGTGTAGATATACTGACACTGTTCACTGTGTAGATATACTGACACTGTTTAGATATACTGATACTGTTCACTGTGTAGATTATCTGATACTGTTCACTGTGTAGATATACTGATACTGTTCACTGTGTAGATATACTGATACTGTTCACTGTGTAGATATACTGACACTGTTCACTGTGTAGATATACTGACACTGTTCACTGTTTAGATATACTGATACTGTTCACTGTGTAGATATACTGATACTGTTCACTGTGTAGATATACTGATACTGTTTACTGTATAGATATACTGATACTGTTTACTGTATAGATATACTGATACTGTTCACTGTGTAGATATACTGATACTGTTCACTGTGTAGATATACTGATACTGTTCACTGTGTAGATATACTGATACTGTTCACTGTGTAGATATACTGATACTGTTTACTGTGTAGATATACTGATACTGTTCATTGTGTAGATATACTGACACTGTGTAGATATACTGACACTGTTCACTGTGTAGAGGTACTGATACTGTTCACTGTGTAGATATACTGATACTGTTCACTGTGTAGATATACTGATACTGTTCACTGTGTAGATATACTGATACTGTTCACTGTGTAGATATACTGATACTGTTCACTGTGTAGATATACTGATACTGTTCACTGTGTAGATATACTGATACTGTTCACTGTGTAGATATACTGATACTGTTCACTGTGTAGATATACTGATACTGTTCACTGTGTAGATATACTGATACTGTTCACTGTGTAGATATACTGATACTGTTCACTGTGTAGATATACTAATACTGTTCACTGTGTAGATATACTGATACTGTTTACTGTGTAGATATACTGATACTGTTCACTGTGTAGATATACTGATACTGTTCACTGTGTAGATATACTGTTCACTGTGTAGATATACTGATACTGTTCACTGTGTAGATATACTGATACTGTGTAGATATACTGATACTGTTCACTGTGTAGGTATACTGACACTGTTCACTGTGTAGATATACTGATGCTGTTCACTGTGTAGATATACTGATACTGTGTAGATATACTGATACTGTTCACTGTGTAGATATACTGATACTGTCCACTGTGTAGATATACTGTTCACTGTGTAGATATACTGATCACTGTTCACTGTGTAGATATACTGTTCACTGTTCACTGTGTAGATATACTGTTCACTGTTCACTGTGTAGATATACTGATACTGTTCACTGTGTAGATATACTGTTCACTGTGTAGATATACTGATACTGTTCACTGTGTAGATATACTGATACTGTGTAGATATACTGATACTGTTCATTGTGTATATATACTGATACTGTTCACTGTGTAGATATACTGATCACTGTGTAGATATACTGATACTGTTCACTGTGTAGATATACTGATACTGTTCACTGTGTAGATATACTGACACTGTTCACTGTGTAGATATACTGATACTGTTCACTGTGTAGATATACTGATACTGTGTAGATATACTGACACTGTCCACTGTGTAGATATACTGACACTGTTCACTGTGTAGATATACTGATACTGTGTAGATATATTGACACTGTTCGCTGTGTAGATATACTGATACTGTTCACTGTGTAGATATACTGATACTGTGTAGATATATTGACACTGTTCACTGTGTAGATATACTGATACTGTTCACTGTGTAGATATACTGATACTGTGTAGATATATTGACACTGTTCACTGTGTAGATATACTGATACTGTGTAGATATATTGACACTGTTCACTGTGTAGATATACTGATACTGTTCACTGTGTAGATATACTGATACTGTTCACTGTGTAGATATACTGATACTGTTCACTGTGTAGATATACTGATACTGTTCACTGTGTAGATATACTGATACTGTTCACTGTGTAGATATACTGATACTGTTCACTGTGTAGATATACTGATACTGTTCACTGTGTAGATATACTGATACTGTTCACTGTGTAGATATACTGACACTGTTCACTGTGTAGATATACTGACACTGTTCACTGTGTAGATATACTGTTCACTGTGTAGATATACTGATACTGTTCACTGTGTAGATATACTGATACTGTGTAGATATACTGATACTGTTCACTGTGTAGGTATACTGACACTGTTCACTGTGTAGATATACTGATGCTGTTCACTGTGTAGATATACTGATACTGTTCACTGTGTAGATATACTGATACTGTTCACTGTGTAGATATACTGATACTGTGTAGATATACTGATACTGTTCATTGTGTATATATACTGATACTGTTCACTGTGTAGATATACTGATACTGTGTAGATATACTGATACTGTTCACTGTGTAGATATACTGATACTGTTCACTATGTAGATATACTGACACTGTTCACTGTGTAGATATACTGATACTGTTCACTGTGTAGATATACTGATACTGTGTAGATATACTGACACTGTCCACTGTGTAGATATACTGACACTGTTCACTGTGTAGATATACTGATACTGTGTAGATATATTGACACTGTTCGCTGTGTAGATATACTGATACTGTTCACTGTGTAGATATACTGATACTGTGTAGATATATTGACACTGTTCACTGTGTAGATATACTGATACTGTTCACTGTGTAGATATACTGATACTGTGTAGATATATTGACACTGTTCACTGTGTAGATATACTGATACTGTTCACTGTGTAGATATACTGATACTGTTCACTGTGTAGATATACTGATACTGTTCACTGTGTAGATATACTGATACTGTGTAGATATACTGATCACTGTGTAGATATACTGATACTGTTCACTGTGTAGATATACTGACACTGTTCACTGTGTAGATATACTGACACTGTTCACTGTGTAGATATACTGACACTGTTCACTGTGTAGATATACTGATACTGTTCACTGTGTAGATATACTGATACTGTGTAGATATACTGACACTGTTCACTGTGTAGATATACTGATACTGTTCACTGTGTAGATATACTGATACTGTTCACTGTGTAGATATACTGATACTGTTCACTGGGTAGATATACTGATACTGTTCACTGTGTAGATATACTGATACTGTGTAGATATATTGACACTGTTCACTGTGTAGATATACTGATATTGTTCACTGTGTAGTCTCAATAAAGATATACCGATACTGTCCACTGTGTAGATATACTGATACTGTTCACTGTGTAGATATACTGATACTGTTCACTGTGTAGATATACTAATACTGTTCACTGTGTAGATATACTGATACTGTGTATATATACTGATACTGTTCACTGTGTAGATATACTGATACTGTTCACTGTGTAGATATACTGATACTGTGTAGATATATTGACACTGTTCACTGTGTAGATATACTGATACTGTTCACTGTGTAGATATACTGATACTGTGTAGATATACTGTTCACTGTGTAGATATACTGATACTGTTCACTGTGTAGATATACTGATACTGTGTAGATATACTGATACTGTGTAGATATACTGATACTGTGTAGATATACTGATCACTGTGTAGATATACTGATACTGTTCACTGTGTAGATATACTGACACTGTTCACTGTGTAGATATACTGACACTGTTCACTGTGTAGATATACTGACACTGTTCACTGTGTAGATATACTGATACTGTTCACTGTGTAGATATACTGATACTGTGTAGATATACTGACACTGTTCACTGTGTAGGTATACTGATACTGTTCACTGTGTAGATATACTGATACTGTTCACTGTGTAGATATACTGATACTGTTCACTGTGTAGATATACTGTTCACTGTGTAGATATACTGATACTGTGTAGATATATTGACACTGTTCACTGTGTAGATATACTGATATTGTTCACTGTGTAGTCTCAATAAAGATATACCGATACTGTCCACTGTGTAGATATACTGATACTGTTCACTGTGTAGATATACTGATACTGTTCACTGTGTAGATATACTAATACTGTTCACTGTGTAGATATACTGATACTGTGTATATATACTGATACTGTTCACTGTGTAGATATACTGATACTGTTCACTGTGTAGATATACTGATACTGTGTAGATATATTGACACTGTTCACTGTGTAGATTATCTGATACTGTTCACTGTGTAGATATACTGATACTGTGTAGATATACTGATACTGTTCACTGTGTAGATATACTGATACTGTTCACAGTGTAGATATACTGATACTGGGTAGATATACTGACACTGTTCACTGTGTAGATATACTGATACTGTGTAGATATACTGACACTGTTCACAGTGTAGATATACTGATACTGTTCCCTGTGTGGATATACTGATACTGTTCACTGTGTAGATATACTGACACTGTTCACTGTGTAGATATACTGTTCACTGTGTAGATATACTGATACTGTGTAGATATACTGACACTGTTCTCAGTGTAGATATACTGATACTGTTCACTGTGTATATATACTGATACTGTTCACTGTGTAGATATACTGACACTGTGTAGATATACTGATACTGTTCACTGTGTAGATATACTGATACTGTGTAGATATACTGACACTGTTCACAGTGTAGATATACTGATATTGTTCACTGTGTGGATATACTGATACTGTTTACTGTGTAGATATACTGTTCACTGTGTAGATATACTGACACTGTTCACAGTGTAGATATACTGACACTGTTCACTTTTTAGATATACTGATACTGTTCCTGTGTAGATATACTGATACTGTGTAGATATACTGACACTGTTCACAGTGTAGATATACTGACACTGTTCACAGTGTAGATATACTGATACTGTTCACAGTGTAGATATACTGATACTGTTCACAGTGTAGATATACTGATACTGTTCACAGTGTAGATATACTGATACTGTTCACTGTGTAGATATACTGATACTGTTTACTGTGTAGATATACTGATACTGTTCACTGTGTAGATATACTGACACTGTTCACAGTGTAGATATACTGATACTGTTCACTGTGTAGATATACTGATACTGTTTACTGTGTAGATATACTGATACTGTTCACTGTGTAGATATACTGACACTGTTCACAGTGTAGATATACTGATACTGTTCACTGTGTAGATATACTGATACTGTTCACAGTGTAGATATACTGATACTGTTCACAGTGTAGATATACTGACACTGTTCACTGTGTAGATATACTGATACTGTTTACTGTGTAGATATACTGATACTGTTCACTGTGTAGATATACTGACACTGTTCACTGTGTAGATATACTGATACTGTGTAGATATACTGACACTGTTTACTGTGTAGATATACTGATACTGTGTAGATATACTGATACTGTTCACTGTGTAGATATACTGATACTGTTCACAGTGTAGATATACTGATACTGTTCACAGTGTAGATATACTGACACTGTTCACTGTGTAGATATACTGATACTGTTCACTGTGTAGATATACTGATACTGTTCACTGTGTAGATATACTGATACTGTTCACTGTGTAGATATACTGACACTGTTCACTGTGTAGATATACTGATACTGTTCACTGTGTAGATATACTGATACTGTTCACTGTGTAGGTATACTGACACTGTTCACTGTGTAGATATACTGATACTGTTCACTGTGTAGATATACTGATACTGTTTACTGTGTAGATATACTGATACTGTTCACTGTGTAGATATACTGACACTGTTCACTGTGTAGATATACTGATACTGTTCACTGTGTAGATATACTGATACTGTTCACTGTGTAGATATACTGATACTGTTCACTGTGTAGATATACTGATACTGTTCACTGTGTAGATATACTGACACTGTTCACTGTGTAGATATACTGATACTGTTCACTGTGTAGATATACTGATACTGTTTACTGTGTAGATATACTGATACTGTTCACTGTGTAGATATACTGACACTGTTCACAGTGTAGATATACTGATACTGTTCACTGTGTAGATATACTGATACTGTTCACAGTGTAGATATACTGATACTGTTCACAGTGTAGATATACTGACACTGTTCACTGTGTAGATATACTGATACTGTTTACTGTGTAGATATACTGATACTGTTCACTGTGTAGATATACTGATACTGTGTAGATATACTGATGCTGTTCATTGTGTATATATACTGATACTGTGTAGATATACTGATACTGTTCACTGTGTAGATATACTGATACTGTGTAGATATACTGATACTGTTCACTGTGTAGATATACTGATACTGTGTAGATATACTGATCACTGTGTAGATATACTGACACTGTTCACTATGTAGATATACTGTTCACTGTGTAGGTATACTGATGCTGTTCATTGTGTATATATACTGATACTGTTCACTGTGTAGATATACTGATACTGTGTAGATATACTGCTCACTGTGTAGGTATACTGATGCTGTTCATTGTGTATATATACCGATACTGTTCACTGTGTAGATATACTGATACTGTTCACTGTGTAGATATACTGATACTGTTCACAGTGTAGATATACTGATACTGTTCACAGTGTAGATATACTGACACTGTTCACTGTGTAGATATACTGATACTGTTCACTGTGTAGATATACTGATACTGTTCACTGTGTAGATATACTGATACTGTTTACTGTGTAGATATACTGATACTGTTCACTGTGTAGATATACTGATACTGTTCACTGTGTAGATATACTGATACTGTCCACTGTGTAGATATACTGATACTGTTCACTGTGTATATATACTGATACTGTTCACTGTGTAGATATACTGACACTGTTTACTGTGTAGATATACTGACACTGTTTACTGTGTGGATATACTGATACTGTTCACTGTGTAGATATACTGATACTGTTCACTGTGTAGATATACTGTTTACTGTGTAGATATACTGATACTGTTCACTGTGTAGATATACTGATACTGTTCACTGTGTAGATATACTGATACTGTTCACTGTGTAGATATACTGACACTGTCCACTGTGTAGATATACTGATACTGTTCACTGTGTAGATATACTGATACTGTTCACTGTGTAGATATACTGTTTACTGTGTAGATATACTGATACTGTTCACTGTGTAGATATACTGATACTGTTCACTGTGTAGATATACTGACACTGTCCACTGTGTAGATATACTGATACTGTTCACTGTGTGGATATACTGATACTGTTCACTGTGTAGATATATTGATACTGTTCACTGTGTAGATATACTGACACTGTCCACTGTGTAGATATACTGATACTGTTCACTGTGTGGATATACTGATACTGTTCACTGTGTAGATATACTGATACTGTTCACTGTGTAGATATACTGTTTACTGTGTAGATATACTGATACTGTTCACTGTGTAGATATACTGATACTGTTCACTGTGTAGATATACTGATACTGTGTAGATATACTGACACTGTTCACTGTGTAGATATACTGACACTGTCCACTGTGTAGATATACTGATACTGTTCACAGTGTAGATATACTGACACTGTTCACTGTGTAGATATACTGATACTGTTCACTGTGTAGATATACTGATACTGTTCACTGTGTAGATATACTGATACTGTTTACTGTGTAGATATACTGATACTGTTCACTGTGTAGATATACTGATACTGTTCACTGTGTAGATATACTGATACTGTCCACTGTGTAGATATACTGATACTGTTCACTGTGTAGATATACTGATACTGTTCACTGTGTAGATATACTGACACTGTTTACTGTGTAGATATACTGACACTGTTTACTGTGTGGATATACTGATACTGTTCACTGTGTAGATATACTGATACTGTTCACTGTGTAGATATACTGTTTACTGTGTAGATATACTGATACTGTTCACTGTGTAGATATACTGATACTGTTCACTGTGTAGATATACTGATACTGTTCACTGTGTAGATATACTGACACTGTCCACTGTGTAGATATACTGATACTGTTCACTGTGTAGATATACTGATACTGTTCACTGTGTAGATATACTGATACTGTTCACTGTGTAGGTATACTGACACTGTTCACTGTGTAGATATACTGATACTGTTCACTGTGTAGATATACTGATACTGTTTACTGTGTAGATATACTGATACTGTTCACTGTGTAGATATACTGACACTGTTCACTGTGTAGATATACTGATACTGTTCACTGTGTAGATATACTGATACTGTTCACTGTGTAGATATACTGATACTGTTCACTGTGTAGATATACTGATACTGTTCACTGTGTAGATATACTGACACTGTTCACTGTGTAGATATACTGATACTGTTCACTGTGTAGATATACTGATACTGTTTACTGTGTAGATATACTGATACTGTTCACTGTGTAGATATACTGACACTGTTCACAGTGTAGATATACTGATACTGTTCACTGTGTAGATATACTGATACTGTTCACAGTGTAGATATACTGATACTGTTCACAGTGTAGATATACTGACACTGTTCACTGTGTAGATATACTGATACTGTTTACTGTGTAGATATACTGATACTGTTCACTGTGTAGATATACTGATACTGTGTAGATATACTGACACTGTTTACTGTGTAGATATACTGATACTGTGTAGATATACTGATACTGTTCACTGTGTAGATATACTGATACTGTTCACAGTGTAGATATACTGATACTGTTCACTGTGTAGATATACTGATACTGTGTAGATATACTGATACTGTGTAGATATACTGACACTGTTTACTGTGTAGATATACTGATACAGTGTAGATATACTGATACTGTTCACTGTGTAGATATACTGATACTGTTCACTGTGTAGATATACTGATACTGTGTAGATATACTGATACTGTTCACTGTGTAGATATACTGACACTGTTCACAGTGTAGATATACTGATACTGTTCACTGTGTAGATATACTGATACTGTTCACTGTGTAGATATACTGATACTGTTCACAGTGTAGATATACTGATACTGTTCACAGTGTAGATATACTGACACTGTTCACTGTGTAGATATACTGATACTGTTCACTGTGTAGATATACTGATACTGTTCACTGTGTAGATATACTGATACTGTTTACTGTGTAGATATACTGATACTGTTCACTGTGTAGATATACTGATACTGTTCACTGTGTAGATATACTGATACTGTCCACTGTGTAGATATACTGATACTGTTCACTGTGTATATATACTGATACTGTTCACTGTGTAGATATACTGACACTGTTTACTGTGTAGATATACTGACACTGTTTACTGTGTGAATATACTGATACTGTTCACTGTGTAGATATACTGATACTGTTCACTGTGTAGATATACTGTTTACTGTGTAGATATACTGATACTGTTCACTGTGTAGATATACTGATACTGTTCACTGTGTAGATATACTGATACTGTTCACTGTGTAGATATACTGACACTGTCCACTGTGTAGATATACTGATACTGTTCACTGTGTAGATATACTGATACTGTTCACTGTGTAGATATACTGTTTACTGTGTAGATATACTGATACTGTTCACTGTGTAGATATACTGATACTGTTCACTGTGTAGATATACTGACACTGTCCACTGTGTAGATATACTGATACTGTTCACTGTGTGGATATACTGATACTGTTCACTGTGTAGATATATTGATACTGTTCACTGTGTAGATATACTGACACTGTCCACTGTGTAGATATACTGATACTGTTCACTGTGTGGATATACTGATACTGTTCACTGTGTAGATATACTGATACTGTTCACTGTGTAGATATACTGTTTACTGTGTAGATATACTGATACTGTTCACTGTGTAGATATACTGATACTGTTCACTGTGTAGATATACTGATACTGTGTAGATATACTGACACTGTTCACTGTGTAGATATACTGACACTGTCCACTGTGTAGATATACTGATACTGTTCACAGTGTAGATATACTGACACTGTTCACTGTGTAGATATACTGATACTGTTCACTGTGTAGATATACTGATACTGTTCACTGTGTAGATATACTGATACTGTTTACTGTGTAGATATACTGATACTGTTCACTGTGTAGATATACTGATACTGTTCACTGTGTAGATATACTGATACTGTCCACTGTGTAGATATACTGATACTGTTCACTGTGTAGATATACTGATACTGTTCACTGTGTAGATATACTGACACTGTTTACTGTGTAGATATACTGACACTGTTTACTGTGTGGATATACTGATACTGTTCACTGTGTAGATATACTGATACTGTTCACTGTGTAGATATACTGTTTACTGTGTAGATATACTGATACTGTTCACTGTGTAGATATACTGATACTGTTCACTGTGTAGATATACTGATACTGTTCACTGTGTAGATATACTGACACTGTTCACTGTGTAGATATACTGATACTGTTCACTGTGTAGATATACTGATACTGTTCACTGTGTAGATATACTGTTCACTGTGTAGGTATACTGATGCTGTTCATTGTGTAGATATACTGATACTGTTCACTGTGTAGATATACTGATACTGTTCACTGTGTAGATATACTGTTCACTGTGTAGATATACTGATACTGTTCACTGTGTAGGTATACTGATACTGTTCACTGTGTAGATATACTGATACTGTTCACTGTGTAGATATACTGATACTGTTCACTGTGTAGATATACTGATACTGTTCACTGTGTAGATATACTGATACTGTTCACTGTGTGATATACTGATACTGTTCACTGTGTAGATATACTGACACTGTTCACTGTGTAGATATACTGTTCACTGTGTAGATATACTGACACTGTTCACTGTGTAGATATACTGATACTGTGTAGATATACTGACACTGTTCTCAGTGTAGATATACTGATACTGTTCACTGTGTATATATACTGATACTGTTCACTGTGTAGATATACTGACACTGTGTAGATATACTGATACTGTTCACTGTGTAGATATACTGATACTGTGTAGATATACTGACACTGTTCACAGTGTAGATATACTGATATTGTTCACTGTGTGATATACTGATACTGTTTACTGTGTAGATATACTGTTCACTGTGTAGATATACTGACACTGTTCACTGTGTAGATATACTGACACTGTTCACTTTTTAGATATACTGATACTGTTCCTGTGTAGATATACTGATACTGTGTAGATATACTGACACTGTTCACAGTGTAGATATACTGATACTGTTCACTGTGTAGATATACTGATACTGTTCACAGTGTAGATATACTGATACTGTTCACTGTGTAGATATACTGATACTGTTCACAGTGTAGATATACTGATACTGTTCACTGTGTAGATATACTGATACTGTTTACTGTGTAGATATACTGATACTGTTCACTGTGTAGATATACTGACACTGTTCACAGTGTAGATATACTGATACTGTTCACTGTGTAGATATACTGATACTGTTCACAGTGTAGATATACTGATACTGTTCACAGTGTAGATATACTGATACTGTTCACTGTGTAGATATACTGATACTGTTTACTGTGTAGATATACTGATACTGTTCACTGTGTAGATATACTGACACTGTTCACTGTGTAGATATACTGATACTGTTCACTGTGTAGATATACTGATACTGTTTACTGTGTAGATATACTGATACTGTTCACTGTGTAGATATACTGACACTGTTCACAGTGTAGATATACTGATACTGTTCACTGTGTAGATATACTGATACTGTTCACTGTGTAGATATACTGATACTGTTCACAGTGTAGATATACTGACACTGTTCACTGTGTAGATATACTGATACTGTTTACTGTGTAGATATACTGATACTGTTCACTGTGTAGATATACTGACACTGTTCACTGTGTAGATATACTGACACTGTTCACTGTGTAGATATACTGATACTGTGTAGATATACTGACACTGTTTACTGTGTAGATATACTGATACTGTGTAGATATACTGATACTGTTCACTGTGTAGATATACTGATACTGTTCACAGTGTAGATATACTGATACTGTTCACAGTGTAGATATACTGACACTGTTCACTGTGTAGATATACTGATACTGTTCACTGTGTAGATATACTGATACTGTTCACTGTGTAGATATACTGATACTGTTCACTGTGTAGATATACTGATACTGTTCACTGTGTAGATATACTGATACTGTTCACTGTGTAGATATACTGATACTGTTCACTGTGTAGGTATACTGACACTGTTCACTGTGTAGATATACTGATACTGTTCACTGTGTAGATATACTGATACTGTTTACTGTGTAGATATACTGATACTGTTCACTGTGTAGATATACTGACACTGTTCACTGTGTAGATATACTGATACTGTTCACTGTGTAGATATACTGATACTGTTCACTGTGTAGATATACTGATACTGTTCACTGTGTAGATATACTGATACTGTTCACTGTGTAGATATACTGACACTGTTCACTGTGTAGATATACTGATACTGTTCACTGTGTAGATATACTGATACTGTTTACTGTGTAGATATACTGATACTGTTCACTGTGTAGATATACTGACACTGTTCACTGTGTAGATATACTGATACTGTTCACTGTGTAGATATACTGATACTGTTCACAGTGTAGATATACTGATACTGTTCACAGTGTAGATATACTGACACTGTTCACTGTGTAGATATACTGATACTGTTTACTGTGTAGATATACTGATACTGTTCACTGTGTAGATATACTGATACTGTGTAGATATACTGTTCACTGTGTAGATATACTGATCACTGTGTAGGTATACTGATGCTGTTCATTGTGTAGATATACTGTTCACTGTGTAGATATACTGATACTGTTCACTGTGTAGATATACTGTTCACTGTGTAGATATACTGATACTGTGTAGATATACTGTTCACTGTGTAGGTATACTGATGCTGTTCATTGTGTATATATACCGATACTGTTCACTGTGTAGATATACTGATACTGTGTAGATATACTGATCACTGTGTAGATATACTGACACTGTTCACTGTGTATATATACTGATACTGTTCACTGTGTAGGTATACTGATGCTGTTCATTGTGTAGATATACTGCTCACTGTGTAGGTATACTGATGCTGTTCATTGTGTATATATACCGATACTGTTCACTGTGTAGATATACTGCTCACTGTGTAGGTATACTGATGCTGTTCATTGTGTATATATACCGATACTGTTCACTGTGTAGATATACTGATACTGTTCACTGTGTAGATATACTGATACTGTTCACTGTGTAGATATACTGATACTGTTCACTGTGTAGATATACTGATACTGTTCACTGTGTAGGTATACTGATGCTGTTCATTGTGTATATATACCGATACTGTTCACTGTGTAGATATACTGATACTGTGTAGATATACTGCTCACTGTGTAGGTATACTGATGCTGTTCATTGTGTAGATATACCGATACTGTTCACTGTGTAGATATACTGATACTGTGAAGATATACTGATACTGTTCACTGTGTAGATATGCTGATACTGTTCACTGTGTAGATATACTGTTCACTGTGTAGATATACTGACACTGTTCACTGTGTAGATATACTGATACTGTTCACTGTGTAGATATACTGTTTACTGTGTAGATATACTGTTCACTGTGTAGATATACTGATACTGTTCACTGTGTAGATATACTGATACTGTTCACTGTGTAGATATACTGATACTGTTCACTGTGTAGATATACTGATACTGTTCACTGTGTAGATATACTGATACTGTTCACTGTGTAGATATACTGATACTGTGTAGATATACTGACACTGTTCACTGTGTAGATATACTGATACTGTTCACTGTGTAGATATACTGATGCTGTTCATTGTGTAGATATACTGCTCACTGTGTAGGTATACTGATGCTGTTCATTGTGTAGATATACTGATACTGTTCACTGTGTAGATATACTGATACTGTTCACTGTGTAGATATACTGATACTGTTCACTGTAGATATACTGATACTGTTCACTGTGTAGATATACTGACACTGTTCACTGTGTAGATATACTGATACTGTTCACTGTGTAGATATACTGATACTGTTCACTGTGTAGATATACTGATACTGTTCACTGTGTAGATATACTGATACTGTTCACTGTGTAGATATACTGATACTGTTCACTGTGTAGATATACTGATACTGTTCACTGTGTAGATATACTGATACTGTTCACTGTGTAGATATACTGATACTGTTCACTGTGTAGATATACTGATACTGTTCACTGTGTAGATATACTGATACTGTTCACTGTGTAGATATACTGACTGTGTACTGTTTACTGTGTAGATATACTGACACTGTTCACTGTGTAGATATACTGATACTGTTCACTGTGTAGATATACTGATACTGTTCACTGTGTAGATATACTGTTTACTGTGTAGATATACTGATACTGTTCACTGTGTAGATATACTGATACTGTTCACTGTGTAGATATACTGATACTGTTCACTGTGTAGATATACTGATACTGTTCACTGTGTAGATATACTGATACTGTTCACTGTGTAGATATACTGATACTGTTCACTGTGTAGATATACTGTTTACTGTGTAGATATACTGATACTGTTCACTGTGTAGATATACTGATACTGTTCACTGTGTAGATATACTGTTCACTGTGTAGATATACTGATACTGTGAAGATATACTGATACTGTTCACTGTGTAGATATGCTGATACTGTTCACTGTGTAGATATACTGTTCACTGTGTAGATATACTGACACTGTTCACTGTGTAGATATACTGATACTGTTCACTGTGTAGATATACTGTTTACTGTGTAGATATACTGTTCACTGTGTAGATATACTGTTCACTGTGTAGATATACTGTTCACTGTGTAGATATACTGTTCACTGTGTAGATATACTGTTCACTGTGTAGATATACTGATACTGTTCACTGTGTAGATATACTGTTCACTGTGTAGATATACTGTTCACTGTGTAGATATACTGATACAATTTCAATTAAATTCAATTATAGTATTAAGGGCTTTATTGGCATGTGAATCGTAACATTACCAAAGCAAGTGGAATTGATAATAAACAGAAGTGAAATAAACAATAAAAATGAACAGTAAACATTACAATGAAGTTCCAAAATAATAAAAGGTATTTTAAATGTCATTAAATGTTAGTGTCATAACGATGTGCAAGTAGTTAAAGTACAAAAAGGAAAATAAATAAACATAAATATGGGTTGTATTTACAATGGTGTTTGTTCTTCACTGGTTGCCCTTTTCTTGTTGCTGTGATGGAACACTGTGGTATTTCACCCAGTAGATATGGGAGTTGGGTTTGTTTTCAAATTATCGGTGGGTCTGTGTAAACTGAGGGAAATATGTGTCTCTAATATGGTCTGACATTTGGAAGGTGGTTAGGAAGTGCAACTCAGTTTCCACCTCATTTTGTGGGCAGTGAGCACATAGCCTGTCTTCTCTTGAGAGCCATGTCTGCCTTCGGCAAATTTTCTAAATAGCAAGGCTATGCTCACTGAGTCTGTACATAGTCAAAGCTTTCCTTAAGTTTGGGTCAGTCACAGTGGACAGGTATTCTGCCACTGTGTACTCTCTGTTTAGGGCCAAATAGCATTCTAGTTTGTTCTGTTTTTTTGTTAATTCTTTCCAATGTGTCAGGTAATTATCTTTTTGTTTTCTCATGATTTGGTTAGTTGGGTCTATTTGTGTTGCTGTCCTGGGGCTCTGTGGGGTGTGTTTGTGTTTGTGAAAAGAGTCCCAGGACCAGCTTGCTTAGGGGAATGGCTTTGTTATGGAAGGTTTGGGAATCGCCTCCTTTTAGGTGGTGGTGGAATTTAACGGCTCTTTTCTGGATTTTGATAATTAGTGGGTATCGGCCTAATTCTGCTCTGCATTATTTGGTGTTCAACGTTGTACACGGAGGATATTTCCCTCCCCCTCTCTCTTTTCTCCTCTCTCTCGCTCCCTCCCCCTCCCCCTCTATCTCTCTCCCTCCCTCCTTCCCCCTCTCCCCCTCTCCCACCCCCCTCTCTTTCCTCCTCTCTCCCCTCACTCCCTCCCCCACTCTCTCCCTCCCTCTCTCCCACCCCCCTCACCCCCTCCCCTCCCCCTCTCTCCCTCTCTCTCCCTCCCTCCCCCCCTCCCCCTCACCCCCTCCCCTCCCCCTCTCCCCTCTCTCTCCCTCCCTCCCTCTCCCCCCTCACCCCCCCTCTCTCCCTCTCTCACCCCCTCCCCCCTCTCTCACCCCCCTCCCCCCCTCTCCCTCCCTCTCTCCCTCTCTCACCCCCTCCCTCTCTCTCACCCCCTCCCCTCTCTCCCTCCCTCTCTCCCTCTCTCACCCCCTCCCCCTCTCACCCCCCCTCTCTCCCTCTCTCTCCCTCCCTCCCTCTCTCCTCCCCCTCTCTCCCTCTCCCTCCCTCCCTCTCTCCTCCCCCTCTCTCCCTCTCCCTCCCTCCCTCTCTCTCTCTCCCTCTCCCCCTCTCTCTCTCCCTCCCTCCCTCTCTCCCACCCCCTCTCTCCCTCTCTCTCTCTCCCTCCCTCTCCCTATTCATGCATTACTTCAATCGGCTTCTCCCCTGTAATTACATCCAGCCATTACAGTCAATAAATCATCAAAATGTAAATCAACTAATGCTGAGGAATGAGGAACCATTTGTCCTGCGGTGCTGTAGATACTGTACATACTCCACGATTGGTTATATATGATGTGTCATGCATTTGTTTAGCATAAAATCTGTCTAAACAAGCTACTGTACTCTCCCCTGTCTAATACACGACACACACCTCTCCCCTCTCTCTCTCTCTCTCTCTCTCTCTCTCTCTCTCTCTCTCTCTCTCTCTCTCTCTCTCTCTCTCTCTCTCTCTCTCTCTCTCTCTCTCTCTCTCTCTCTCTGTCTCTGTCTCTCTGTCTCTCTCTCTGTTTCTCTCTCTCTGTCTCTCTCTCTCTCTCTCTCTCTCTCTCTCTGTCTCTCTCTGTCTCTCTCTCTCTCTCTCTCTCTCTCTCTCTCTCTCTCTCTCTCTCTCTCTCTCTCTCTCTCTCTCTCTCTCTCTCTCTCTCTCTCTCTCTCTCTCTCTCTCTCTCTCTCTCTCTCTCTCTCTCTCTCTCAGACATTACCAATATGTTAGTATAATAATTTGTTCCATATTCATTTCGACTGTGAAAGTCTAGACGTAATTATTCAGAGATCTTAATCACCAGTGATTTTAATCTAATTTCCTCTTTTGAAACAGATTCATTTTGAGAGCGTAATGTGATGTATCTTGGATTGACAATGGGGTTTACTCGTGGTTCATCTGGCGTAGTCGATAGATAGTCATCTAACAAGGGTCACTCAGGGGTCAGCTCAATTAAATCACAGGTAATCTAATGAGTCCAGCGGGATACGCTAGCAATAGATACACCAGATGCATTCCATTCCTTCTACAGTGCACTGGGATACGCTGGGAGAGTAGTGTTGTGTTAGACAGGGGAGAGTAGTGTTAGACAGGGGAGAGTAGTGTTGTGTTAGACAGGGAGAGTTGTGTTAGACAGGGGAGAGTAGTGTTGTGTTAGACAGGGGAGAGTAGTGTTAGACAGGGGAGAGTAGTGTTGTGTTAGACAGGGGAGAGTTGTGTTAGACAGGGGAGAGTTGTGTTAGACAGGGGAGAGTAGTGTTGTGTTAGACAGGGGAGAGTAGTGTTGTGTTAGACAGGGGAGAGTTGTGTTAGACAGGGGAGAGTAGTGTTGTGTTAGACAGGGGAGAGTAGTGTTGTGTTAGACAGGGGAGAGTAGTGTTGTGTTAGACAGGGGAGAGTAGTGTTGTGTTAGACAGGGGAGAGTAGTGTTGTGTTAGACAGGGGAGAGTAGTGTTGTGTTAGACAGGGGAGAGTAGTGTTGTGTTAGACAGGGGAGAGTAGTGTTGTGTTAGACAGGGGAGAGTAGTGTTGTGTTAGACAGGGGAGAGTAGTGTTGTGTTAGACAGGGGAGAGTAGTGTTGTGTTAGACAGGGGAGAGTAGTGTTGTGTTAGACAGGGGAGAGTAGTGTTGTGTTAGACAGGGGAGAGTAGTGTTGTGTTAGACAGGGGTGATTAGTGTTGTGTTAGACAGGGAGAGTAGTGTTGTGTTAGACAGGGGAGAGTAGTGTTGTGTTAGACAGGGGAGAGTAGTGTTGTGTTAGACAGGGGAGAGTAGTGTTGTGTTAGACAGGGGAGAGTAGTGTTGTGTTAGACAGGGGAGAGTAGTGTTGTGTTAGACAGGGGAGAGTAGTGTTGTGTTAGACAGGGGAGAGTAGTGTTGTGTTAGACAGAGGAGAGTGGTGTTGTGTTAGACAGGGGAGAGTAGTGTTGTGTTAGACAGGGGTAGATTAAGGTCAGAAGTCTTGCTTAACTTGGGTCAAACGTTTTGGGTAGCCTTCAACAAGCTTCCCACAATAAGTTGGGTGAATTTTGGCCCATTCCTCCTGACAGAGCTGGTGTAACTGAGTCAGGTTTGTAGACCTCCTTGCTTGCACATGTTTTTTCAGTTCTGCTCACACATTTTCTACGGGATTGAGGTCAGGGCTTTGTGATGACCACTCCAATACATTGACTTTGTTGTCCTTAAAGCCATTTTGCCACAACTTTGGAAGTATGCTTGGGGTCATTGTCCATCTGGAAGACCCATTTGCGACCAAGCTTTCAACTTCCTGACTGATGTCTTGAGATGTTGCTTCAATATATCCACGTAATCTCCCTTCCTCATGATGCTATCTATGTTGTGAAGTGCACCAGTCCCTCCTGCAGCAAAATGCTTCACAGTTGAGATTCCTCAGCTTGCAAGTCTCCCCCTTTTCCCTCCAAACATAATGATGGTAATTATGGCCAAACAGGTCTATTTTTGTTTCATCAGACCAGAGGACATTCCTTCAAAAAGTACGATCTTTCTCCCCATGTACAGTTGCAAACCGTAGTCTGGCTTTTTTATGGCGGTTTTGGAGCAGTGGCTTCTTCCTTGCTGAGAGGCCTTTCAGGTTATGTCGATACAGGTCTTGTTTTACTCTTGTTTTACATACTTTTGTACCTGTTTCCTCCAGCATCTTCACAAGGTCCTTTGCTGTTGTTCTGGGATTGATTCGCACTTTTCGCACCAAAGTATGTTCATCTCTAGGAGACAGAACGCGTCTCCTTCCTGAGGGGTATGACAGCTGCGTGGTCCCATGGTGTTTATACATCTATCAGTAGGATAAAACACAATGCCATCTATCAGTAGGATACAACACAATGCCATCTTCCTGTACAGTTCAGTTAAGTGGAGCCTCCCTGTATGTAGACTGCTGTTGCTCCAGCTTTTATGAGTCAGGTGGTGGTGAACTCACACAATGACCACAGGTACACTGGTTAATGCTCCTTCTCAGCTGTCCCCTCTAAATTACTGCCCGTCCTCTGATCGTCCCACATTCACCCCTCCACACACACACACACACACACACACACACACACACACACACACACACACACACACACACACACACACACACACACACACACACACACACACACACACACACACACACACACACACACACACACACACACACACACACACACACCTCCCACCCTTTCACCCCACCACTCATACTCCATCATGCTTTTCCACCTCAGTTGAAAACAACTGCAGCACCCCATCCCCAGAGATCATGACTTCTATTGGCTTTGAGGATTCTCATTGACTCTGGAGGGAGCAATCAGGGTTCTAGTGATTGGAGGGCGGGTGGGAGGCAGGGAGCGAGGGAGGGGGAGGGAGAGTGGGAAGGAAGGGAGCGAAGGAGGGGAGGGAGGGTGGGAGGCAGAGAGGGAGGCAGGGAGGCGGGGAGCAAGGGCGGGAGGGAGGGAGCGAGGGAGGGAGGGTGGAGGCAGAGAGGGAGGGAGGGAGCGAGGGAGGGTGGAGGCAGAGAGGGAGGGAGGGGGAGGGAGGGAGCGAGGGAGGGTGGAGACAGAGAGGGAGGGAGCGAGGGAGGGTGGAGGCAGAGAGGGAGGGAGGGAGCGAAGGAGGGAGGGTGGAGGCAGAGAGGGAGGGAGGGAGCGAAGGAGGGAGGGTGGAGGCAGAGAGGGAGGGAGGGAGCGAAGGAGGGAGGGTGGAGGCAGAGTGGAGGCAGAGAGGGAGGGAGGGAGCGAGGGAGGGTGGAGGCAGAGAGGGAGGGAGGGAGCGAGGGAGGGAGGAGGCAGAGAGGGAGGGAGGGAGCGAAGGAGGGAGGGTGGAGGCAGAGAGGGAGGGAGGGAGCGAGGGAGGGTGGAGGCAGAGAGGGAGGGAGGGAGGGAGGGTGGGAGGGAGGGTGGAGGCAGAGAGGGAGGGAGGGAGCGAGGGAGGGTGGAAGCAGAGAGGGAGGGAGGGTGGGAGCGAGGGAGGGTGGAGGCAGAGAGGGAGGGAGGGAGCTAAGGAGGTTGGTGGCAGAGGGAGGGAGGGAGGGAGGGTGGAGGCAGAGAGGGAGGGAGCGAGGGAGGGTGGAGGCAGAGAGGGAGGGAGCGAGGGAGGGTGGGAGGGTGGAGGCAGAGAGGGAGGGAGGGAGCGGGGAGGGTGGAGGCAGAGAGGGAGGGAGGGAGGGAGGGTGGGAGGGGGAGGGTGGAGGCAGAGAGGGAGGGAGGGAGCGAGGGAGGGTGGAGGCAGAGAGGGAGGGAGGGAGCTAAGGAGGTTGGTGGCAGAGGGAGGGAGGGTGGGAGGGAGGGTGGAGGCAGAGAGGGAGGGAGCGAGGGAGGGTGGAGGCAGAGAGGGAGGGAGCGAGGGAGGGTGGAGGCAGAGAGGGGGTTGGGGGAACGAGGCAGGGAGGGTGGGTGGGAGTGAGGGAGGGAGGGTATACTCTAGTATTGCCCAACCCCAACACCATCTCCCTCTCTCTACAGTCAACAGTAAACCCCAACACAATCTCCCTCTCTCTACAGTCAACAGTAAACCCCAACACCATCTCCCTCTCTCTACAGTCAACAGTAAACCCCAACACCATCCCCCTCTCTCTACAGTCAACAGTAAACCCCAACACCATCCCCCTCTCTACAGTCAACAGTAAACCCCAACACCATCTCCCTCTCTCTACAGTCAACAGTAAACCCCAACACCATCTCCCTCTCTCTACAGTCAACAGTAAACCCCAACACCATCCCCCTCTCTACAGTCAACAGTAAACCCCAACACCATCTCCCTCTCTCTACAGTAAACCCCAACACAATCTCCCTCTCTCTACAGTCAACAGTAAACCCCAACACAATCTCCCTCCCTCTACAGTCAACAGTAAACCCCAACACCATCTCCCTCCCTCTACAGTCAACAGTAAACCCCAACACCATCTCCCTCTCTCTACAGTAAACCCCAACACAATCTCCCTCTCTCTACAGTCAACAGTAAACCCCAACACAATCTCCCTCTCTCTACAGTCAACCCCAACACCATCTCCCTCTCTCTACAGTCAACAGTAAACCCCAACACAATCTCCCTCTCTCTACAGTCAACCCCAACACCATCTCCCTCCCTCTACAGTCAACAGTAAACCCCAACACCATCCCCTCTCTCTACAGTAAACCCCAACACAATCTCCCTCTCTCTACAGTCAACAGTAAACCCCAACACCATCTCCCTCTCTCTACAGTCAACAGTAAACCCCAACACCATCTCCCTCTCTCTACAGTCAACAGTAAACCCCAACACCATCTCCCTCTCTCTACAGTCAACAGTAAACCCCAACACCATCTCCCTCTCTCTACAGTCAACAGTAAACCCCAACACCATCTCCCTCTCTCTACAGTCAACAGTAAACCCCAACACCATCTCCCTCTCTCTACAGTAAACCCCAACACCATCTCCCTCTCTCTACAGTCAACAGTAAACCCCCACACCATCTCCCTCTCTCTACAGTAAACCCCAACACCATCTCCCTCTCTCTACAGTCAACAGTAAACCCCAACACCATCTCCCTCTCTCTACAGTCAACAGTAAACCCCAACACCATCTCCCTCTCTCTACAGTCAACAGTAAACCCCAACACCATCTCCCTCTCTACAGTCAACAGTAAACCCCAACACCATCTCCCTCTCTCTACAGTAAACCCCAACACCATCTCCCTCTCTCTACAGTCAACAGTAAACCCCAACACCATCTCCCTCTCTCTCACAGTAAACCCCAACACCATCTCCCTCTCTCTACAGTCAACAGTAAACCCCAACACCATCCCCTCTCTCTACAGTCAACAGTAAACCCCAACACCATCCCCTCTCTCTACAGTCAACAGTAAACCCCAACACCATCCCCCTCTCTACAGTCAACAGTAAACCCCAACACCATCCCCTCTCTCTACAGTCAACAGTAAACCCCAACACCATCCCCCTCTCTCTACAGTCAACAGTAAACCCCAACACCATCTCCCTCTCTCTCACAGTAAACCCCAACACCATCCCCCCTCTCTCTACAGTCAACAGTAAACCCCAACACCATCTCCCTCTCTCTACAGTCAACAGTAAACCCCAACACCATCTCCCTCTCTCTACAGTCAACAGTAAACCCCAACACCATCCCCTCTCTCTACAGTCAACAGTAAACCCCAACACCATCTCCCTCTCTCTACAGTAAACCCCAACACCATCTCCCTCTCTCTACAGTCAACAGTAAACCCCAACACCATCTCCCTCTCTCTACAGTCAACAGTAAACCCCAACACCATCTCTCCTCTCTCTACAGTCAACAGTAAAACCCCAACACCATCCCCTCTCTCTACAGTCAACAGTAAACCCCAACACCATCTCCCTCTCTCTACAGTCAACAGTAAACCCCAACACAATCTCCCTCCCTCTACAGTCAACAGTAAAACCCCAACACCATCCCCCTCTCTCTACAGTCAACAGTAAACCCCAACACCATCCCCCTCTCTCTACAGTCAACAGTAAAACCCCAACACCATCTCCCTCTCTCTACAGTCAACAGTAAACCCCAACACCATCTCCCTCTCTCTACAGTAAACCCCAACACCATCTCCCTCTCTCTACAGTCAACAGTAAAACCCCAACACCATCTCCCTCTCTCTACAGTCAACAGTAAACCCCAACACCATCTCCCTCTCTCTACAGTCAACAGTAAACCCCAACACCATCTCCCTCTCTCTACAGTCAACAGTAAACCCCAACACAATCTCCCTCTCTCTACAGTCAACAGTAAACCCCAACACCATCTCCCTCTCTCTACAGTCAACAGTAAAACCCCAACACCATCTCCCTCTCTCTACAGTAAACCCCAACACCATCCCCTCTCTCTACAGTCAACAGTAAACCCCAACACCATCTCCCTCTCTCTACAGTCAACAGTAAACCCCAACACAATCTCCCTCTCTCTACAGTCAACAGTAAACCCCAACACCATCTCCCTCTCTCTACAGTCAACAGTAAAACCCCAACACCATCTCCCTCTCTCTACAGTCAACAGTAAACCCCAACACCATCTCCCTCTCTCTACAGTCAACAGTAAACCCCAACACCATCTCCCTCTCTCTACAGTCAACAGTAAACCCCAACACCATCTCCCTCTCTCTACAGTCAACAGTAAACCCCAACACCATCCCCCTCTCTCTACAGTCAACAGTAAACCCCAACACCATCTCCCTCTCTCTACAGTCAACAGTAAACCCCAACACCATCTCCCTCTCTCTACAGTCAACAGTAAACCCCAACACCATCTCCCTCTCTCTACAGTCAACAGTAAACCCCAACACCATCTCCCTCTCTCTACAGTCAACAGTAAACCCCAACACCATCTCCCTCTCTCTACAGTCAACAGTAAACCCCAACACCATCTCCCTCTCTCTACAGTCAACAGTAAACCCCAACACCATCTCCCTCTCTCTACAGTCAACAGTAAACCCCAACACCATCTCCCTCTCTCTACAGTAAACCCCAACACCATCTCCCTCTCTCTACAGTCAACAGTAAACCCCAACACCATCTCCCTCTCTCTACAGTCAACAGTAAACCCCAACACCATCCCCTCTCTCTACAGTCAACAGTAAACCCCAACACCATCTCCCTCTCTCTACAGTCAACAGTAAAACCCCAACACCATCTCCCTCTCTCTACAGTAAACCCCAACACCATCCCCCTCTCTCTACAGTCAACAGTAAACCCCAACACCATCTCCCTCTCTCTACAGTCAACAGTAAACCCCAACACCATCTCCTCTCTCTACAGTCAACAGTAAACCCCAACACCATCTCCCTCCCTCTACAGTCGACAGTAAACCCCAACACCATCTCCCTCTCTCTACAGTCAACAGTAAACCCCAACACCATCTCCCTCTCTCTACAGTCAACAGTAAACCCCAACACCATCTCCCTCTCTCTACAGTCAACAGTAAACCCCAACACCATCTCCCTCTCTCTACAGTCAACAGTAAACCCCAACACCATCTCCCTCTCTCTACAGTAAACCCCAACACCATCTCCCTCTCTCTACAGTCAACAGTAAAACCCCAACACCATCCCCCTCTCTCTACAGTCAACAGTAAACCCCAACACCATCTCCCTCTCTCTACAGTCAACAGTAAACCCCAACACCATCTCCCTCTCTCTACAGTAAACCCCAACACCATCTCCCTCTCTCTACAGTCAACAGTAAACCCCAACACCATCTCCCTCTCTCTACAGTCAACAGTAAACCCCAACACCATCTCCCTCTCTCTACAGTCAACAGTAAACCCCAACACCATCCCCCTCTCTCTACAGTCAACAGTAAACCCCAACACCATCTCCCTCTCTCTACAGTCAACAGTAAACCCCAACACCATCTCCCTCCCTCTACAGTCAACAGTAAACCCCAACACCATCCCCCTCTCTCTACAGTCAACAGTAAACCCCAACACCATCCCCCTCTCTCTACAGTAAACCCCAACACCATCCCCCTCTCTCTACAGTCAACAGTAAACCCCCAGGGTTAGGCTTTCCTTAATCACTCTCTAGCTTTGCTACGCTAGCTAGGTAGCTAGCTACTTTAAAAAAAACATGTTACAGCCCCAGATGCATTACTGCAATTGGCCATTGCTCTGACAAGACATTATGGATGTGTTTTTGCTGATGTTTTAGAGACATACAGTATGCTGACCTGTAAAAAAAAAACACACAGATTTCAGATGCTTAGATAGCAAGATGCTGTGGTGATGAACATCAAAATCAGTCATTTTAATGATTCAGGTGTCCATAAGGAGGCTCCTTGTGGGTAAAGTATTGCTGACGATTCAACCGTCTACGCATCAGCAGCCACAGCTAATGAAGTCACTGAAAACGCCCTTAACAAAGAGTTGCAGTCTGTTTTGGAAACGGGTTAGTCAGTAATAAACTGGTCCTTGAACATCTCTCTACAACTAAGAGCGTTTGTATTTGGTACTAATCATTAGCCTGAGTTCTGGACCTCGGCTGGATCCGGTAATAGAAGGGTGTGGCTGTCGAACATGTTGAGGAGGCTCAATTACTTGGTGATACCTTAAGGTTGTAAAATGTCTTGTTCAAAAAAGGTAAAAATTCAATGGTTGTAAAGATGGGGAGAGGTCTGTCCGTAAGAGGTCTGTCCGTAAGAGGTCTGTCCGTAAGAGGTCTGTCTGTAAGAGGTCTGTCCGTAGGAGGTCTGTCCGTAAGAGGTCTGTCTGTAAGAGGTCTGTCCGTAAGAGGTCTGTCCGTAAGAGGTCTGTCCGTAGGAGGTCTGTCTGTCCGTAGGAGGTCTGTCCGTAGAGGTCTGTCCGTGAGAGGTCTGTCCGTAAGAGGTCTGTCCGTAGAGGTCTGTCCGTAAGAGGTCTGTCCGTAAGAGGTCTGTCCGTAAGAGGTCTGTCCGTAAGAGGTCTGTCCGTAAGAGGTCTGTCCGTAAGAGGTCTGTCCGTAAGAGGTCTGTCCGTAAGAGGTCTGTCCAGAAGAGGTCTGTCCGTAAGAGGTCTGTCCGTAAGAGGTCTGTCCAGAAGAGGTCTGTCCGTAAGAGGTCTGTCCGTAAGAGGTCTGTCCGTAAGAGGTCTGTCCGTAAGAGGTCTGTCCGTAAGAGGTCTGTCCGTAAGAGGTCTGTCCAGAAGAGGTCTGTCCGTAAGAGGTCTGTCCGTAAGAGGTCTGTCCGTAGGAGGTCTGTCCGTAAGAGGTCTGTCCGTAAGAGGTCTGTCCGTAAGAGGTCTGTCCGTAGGAGGTCTGTCCGTAGGAGGTCTGTCCGTAAGAGGTCTGTCCGTAAGAGGTCTGTCCGTAAGAGGTCTGTCCGTAAGAGGTCTGTCCAGAAGAGGTCTGTCCGTAAGAGGTCTGTCCGTAAGAGGTCTGTCCGTAAGAGGTCTGTCCGTAAGAGGTCTGTCCGTAAGAGGTCTGTCCGTAAGAGGTCTGTCCGTAAGAGGTCTGTCCAGAAGAGGTCTGTCCGTAGGAGGTCTGTCCGTAAGAGGTCTGTCCGTAAGAGGTCTGTCCGTAAGAGGTCTGTCCGTAGGAGGTCTGTCCGTAAGAGGTCTGTCCGTAGGAGGTCTGTCCGTAAGAGGTCTGTCCGTAGGAGGTCTGTCCGTAGGAGGTCTGTCCATAGGAGGTCTGTCCGTAAGAGGTCTGTCCGTAGGAGGTCTGTCCGTAGGAGGTCTGTCCGTAGGAGGTCTGTCCGTAGGGAGGTCTCTCCATAAGAGGTCTGTCTGTAAGAGGTCTGTCCGTAAGAGGTCTGTCCGTAGGAGGTCTGTCCGTAGGAGGTCTGTCCGTAAGAGGTCTGTCCGTAAGAGGTCTGTCCGTAAGAGGTCTGTCCGTAAGAGGTCTGTCCAGAAGAGGTCTGTCCGTAAGAGGTCTGTCCAGAAGAGGTCTGTCCGTAAGAGGTCTGTCCGTAATCAAGACATGTTCTGCTTTCACACCAAGTCCTGCAGGCTCTAGTTTTGTCTGGTCTTAATTACTGTCCAGTCGTGTGGTCCAGTGCTGTAAGGAAACACCTAGTTAAGCTGCAGTTGGCCCAAAACAGAGCGGTACGTCTTGCTCTTCATTGTAATCAGAGGACAAATATTAATACTATACCAGTCTCTCTCTTGGCTAAGAGTTGAGGAGAGACCGACTGCATCACTTCTTGTTTCTATAAGAAACATTAATGTGTTGGAAAATCCCAAAGTGTTTGCATCGTCAAGCTACCCACATCTCTGACACACACACTTACCCCACCAGACGTGCCACCAGGAGTCTTTTCACAGTTCCTCAAATCCAGAACCAATTCAAGAAAGCGTACAGTATTATACAGAGCCATTACTGCATGGAACTCCCTTCCATCTCATACTGCTCAAATGAACCTGGTTTCAAAACACCTCACGACACAACGTCTCTCCCCTCGTGGACCTAGATAGTCTGTGTGTTGGTATGTAGGCTACGTGATAAAGCAACACCTCCCAACACAACGTCTCTCCCCTAGTGGACCTAGATAGTCTGTGTGTTGGTATGTAGGCTACGTGATAAAGCAACACCTCCCAGCACAACGTCTCTCCCCTAGTGGACCTAGATAGTCTGTGTGTTGGTATGTAGGCTACGTGTGCCTTCTGTAATATATATATATGTAGTTCTGTCCTTGAGCTGTTCTTGTCTTTTACCGTTGTGTATCATGTCAGGTTTCATGCTCTTGTGTGGACCTCTGTTGCTTTTGCAACAGCTACTGGGGATCCTGATGAAAGTCGTAAAAAGGAGATGATCAAGGACTCAGTATCCTAATGAAAGTCTTAAAAGGAGATGATCAAGGACTCAGTATCCTAATGAAAGTCTTAAAAAGGAGATGATCAAGGACTCAGTATCCTAATGAAAGTCGTAAAAAGGAGATGATCAAGGACTCAGTATCCTAATGAAAGTCTTAAAAAGGAGATGATCAAGGACTCAGTATCCTAATGAAAGTCTTAAAAGGAGATGATCAAGGACTCAGTATCCTAATGAAAGTCGTAAAAAGGAGATGATCAAGGACTCAGTATCCTAATGAAAGTCTTAAAAAGGAGATGATCAAGGACTCAGTATCCTAATGAGTCTTAAAAAGGAGATGATCAAGGACTCAGTATCCTAATGAAAGTCTTAAAAGGAGATGATCAAGGACTCAGTATCCTAATGAAAGTCGTAAAAAGGAGATGATCAAGGACTCAGTATCCTAATGAAAGTCTTAAAAAGTAGATGATCAAGGACTCAGTATCCTAATGAAAGTCGTAAAAAGGAGATGATCAAGGACTCAGTATCCTAATGAAAGTCGTAAAAAGGAGATGATCAAGGACTCAGTATCCTAATGAGTCTTAAAAAGGAGATGATCAAGGACTCAGTATCCTAATGAAAGTCTTAAAAAGTAGATGATCAAGGACTCAGTATCCTAATGAAAGTCGTAAAAAGGAGATGATCAAGGACTCAGTATCCTAATGAAAGTCGTAAAAGGAGATGATCAAGGACTCAGTAAATAGTAAAAGGAGATGATCAAGGACTCAGTAAATAGTAAAAGGAGATGATCAAGGACTCAGTAAATAGTAAAAGGAGATGATCAAGGACTCAGTATCCTAATAGTAAAAGGAGATGATCAAGGACTTTGCCACTGTGAGGGAGGAGAATGTGGCCGAAGCCGTCCCAAGACTCAGTATCCTAATGAAAGTCGTAAAAAGTAGATGATCAAGGACTTTGCCACTGTGAGGGAGGAGAATGTGTCCGAAGCCGTCCCAAGACTCAGTATCCTAATGAAAGGAGAATGTGTCCGAAGCCGTCCCAAGACTCAGTATCCTAATGAAAGGAGAATGTGGCCGAAGCCGTCCCAAGACTCAGTATCCTAATGAAAGGAGAATGTGTCCGAAGCCGTCCCAAGACTCAGTATCCTAATGAAAGGAGAATGTGGCCGAAGCCGTCCCAAGACTCAGTATCCTAATGAAAGGAGAATGTGGCCGAAGCCGTCCCAAGACTCAGTATCCTAATGAAAGGAGAATGTGGCCGAAGCCGTCCCAAGACTCAGTATCCTAATGAAAGGAGAATGTGGCCGAAGCCGTCCCAGACTCAGTATCCTAATGAAAGGAGAATGTGGCCGAAGCCGTCCCAGACTCAGTATCCTAATGAAAGGAGAATGTGTCCGAAGCCGTCCCAGACTCAGTATCCTAATGAAAGGAGAATGTGTCCGAAGCCGTCCCCAGACTCAGTATCCTAATGAAAGGAGAATGTGTCCGAAGCCGTCCCCAGATCCCAGGGCATAAACATTCCAGTGGGAAAAATAGACGACACAACATTTCACGACAGGCTTTTACCACAACAATAAAACAATACAAATAAAGACCTTCCAGCATACAGCATATGTTTTCCACGTGGACCACAGATAACAATGAGTTTCCTATTTTTATTAAAACTCTGTAACTACACAAAAGTTAGTTAACAAACATTTTCTCCTTGTAAAGGAACAGTGAGACCCAGAGAGTCCAGGCAGTATGTCTTCCATGTTTATGGCACTGAGGAAAAGCCCAAGGCTTAGGTTTGCCTACCATGGATAATTCATCTCTTATAAAAAGCAGAAAGGCATTTTGTTTTGAAATATGACAGTAAACATAATTTTTGACAGAATAATTAAAGATAAAAGGACAAACAGAGACGCTGTTCTGTAATGATGTTCAAAATAAATGAAAAAATGTGCTGCACCAATATGAGCATCGTCGGCTGTGGATGGATGGTATTGAATAAATAAACTCCTTCTAATGTTTTAACTAATGTCTCTAGTATGGACATGACAGAATATAGAGTCTCCTTCTAATGTTATAACTAATGTCTCTAGTATGGACATGACAGAATATAGACACTTCTAATGTTTTAACTAATGTCTCTAGTATGGACATGACAGAATATAGAGTCTCCTAATGTTATAACTAATGTCTCTAGTATGGACATGACAGAATATAGAGTCTCCTTCTAATGTTATAACTAATGTCTCTAGTATGGACATGACAGAATATAGAGTCTCCTTCTAATGTTATAACTAATGTCTCTAGTATGGACATGACAGAATATAGAGTCTCCTTCTAATGTTATAACTAATGTCTCTAGTATGGACATGACAGAATATAGAGTCTCCTAATGTTATAACTAATGTCTCTAGTATGGACATGACAGAATATAGAGTCTCCTTCTAATGTTATAACTAATGTCTCTAGTATGGACATGACAGAATATAGAGTCTCCTTCTAATGTTATAACTAATGTCTCTAGTATGGACATGACAGAATATAGAGTCTCCTTCTAATGTTATAACTAATGTCTCTAGTATGGACATGACAGAATATAGACACTCCTAATGTTATAACTAATGTCTCTATATGGACATGACAGAATATAGAGTCTCCTTCTAATGTTATAACTAATGTCTCTAGTATGGACATGACAGAATATAGAGTCTCCTTCTAATGTTATAACTAATGTCTCTAGTATGGACATGACAGAATATAGAGTCTCCTTCTAATGTTATAACTAATGACAGAATAGTATGTTATAACATGACAGAATATAGAGTCTCCTTCTAATGTTATAACTAATGTCTCTAGTATGGACATGACAGAATATAGAGTCTCCT
Source organism: Oncorhynchus keta (assembly GCF_023373465.1). Lineage (NCBI taxonomy): Eukaryota > Metazoa > Chordata > Actinopteri > Salmoniformes > Salmonidae > Oncorhynchus > Oncorhynchus keta. Next base: position 149,708 of record NW_026290940.1, on the reverse strand, counting down.
TCTAATGTTATAACTAATGTCTCTAGTATGGACATGACAGAATATAGAGTCTCCTTCTAATGTTATAACTAATGTCTCTAGTATGGACATGATAGAATATAGAGTCTCCTTCTAATGTTATAACTAATGTCTCTAGTATGGACATGACAGAATATAGACACTCCTGATGTTATAACTAATGTCTCTAGTATGGACATGACAGAATATAGAGTCTCCTTCTAATGTTATAACTAATGTCTCTAGTATGGACATGACAGAATATAGAGTCTCCTTCTAATGTTATAACTAATGTCTCTAGTATGGACATGACAGAATATAGAGTCTCCTTCTAATGTTATAACTAATGTCTCTAGTATGGACATGACAGAATATAGAGTCTCCTTCTAATGTTATAACTAATGTCTCTAGTATGGACATGACAGAATATAGAGTCTCCTTCTAATGTTATAACTAATGTCTCTAGTATGGACATGACAGAATATAGACACTTCTAATGTTATAACTAATGTCTCTAGTATGGACATGACAGAATATAGACACTCCTAATGTTATAACTAATGTCTCTAGTATGGACATGACAGAATATAGACACTCCTAATGTTATAACTAATGTCTCTAGTATGGACATGACAGAATATAGAGTCTCCTTCTAATGTTATAACTAATGTCTCTAGTATGGACATGACAGAATATAGAGTCTCCTAATGTTATAACTAATGTCTCTAGTATGGACATGACAGAATATAGAGTCTCCTAATGTTATAACTAATGTCTCTAGTATGGACATGACAGAATATAGACACTCCTAATGTTATAACTAATGTCTCTAGTATGGACATGACAGAATATAGAGTCTCCTTCTAATGTTATAACTAATGTCTCTAGTATGGACATGACAGAATATAGAGTCTCCTTCTAATGTTATAACTAATGTCTCTAGTATGGACATGACAGAATATAGAGTCTCCTAATGTTATAACTAATGTCTCTAGTATGGACATGACAGAATATAGAGTCTCCTTCTTATAACAGCATGTACAGTCCATCAGTCTGTCAGTAGTGTTATAACAGCATGTCCAGTCCATCAGTCTGTTAGTAGTGTTATAATAGTATAACAGCATGTACAGTCCATCAGTCTGTCAGTAGTGTTATAACAGCATGTACAGTCCATCAGTCTGTCAGTAGTGTTATAACAGCATGTACAGTCCATCAGTCTGTCAGTAGTGTTATAACAGCATGTACAGTCCATCAGTCTGTCAGTATTGTTATAATAGCATGTACAGTCCATCAGTCTGTCAGTAGTGTTATAATAGTATAATAGCATGTACAGTCCATCAGTCTGTCAGTAGTGTTATAACAGCATGTACAGTCCATCAGTCTGTCAGTAGTGTTATAATATTATAATAGCATGTACAGTCCATCAGTCTGTCAGTAGTGTTATAATAGAATGTACAGTCCATCTGTCTGTCAGTAGTGTTATAATAGTATAACAGCATGTACAGTCCATCAGACTGTCAGTAGTGTTATAATAGTATAACAGCATGTACAGTCCATCTGTCTGTCAGTAGTGTTATAATAGTATAATAGCATGTACAGACCATCAGTCTGTCAGTAGTGTTATAACAGCATGTACAGTCCATCAGTCTGTCAGTAGTGTTATAATAGTATAATAGCATGTACAGTCCATCAGACTGTCAGTAGTGTTATAACAGCATGTACAGTCCATCAGTCTGTCAGTAGTGTTATAACAGCATGTACAGTCCATCAGTCTGTCAGTAGTGTTATAACAGCATGTACAGTCCATCAGTCTGTCAGCAGTGTTATAACAGCATGTACAGTCCATCAGTCTGTCAGTAGTGTTATAATAGTATAATAGCATGTACAGTCCATCTGTCTGTCAGTAGTGTTATAATAGTATAACAGCATGTACAGTCCATCAGTCTGTCAGTAGTGTTATAATAGCATGTACAGTCCATCAGTCTGTCAGTAGTGTTATAATAGCATGTACAGTCCATCAGTCTGTCAGTAGTGTTATAATAGTATAATAGCATGTACAGACCATCAGTCTGTCAGTAGTGTTATAATAGCATGTCCAGTCCATCAGACTGTCAGTAGTGTTATAATAGTGTAATAGCATGTACAGTCCATCAGTCTGTCAGTAGTGTTATAACAGCATGTACAGTCCATCAGTCTGTCAGTAGTGTTATA